>NW_025852284.1:24898-39289 GCF_002878395.1 Capsicum annuum | reverse complement strand
ATCCATTATATGAATATAACTTTAAAAATTTATGAGTTATGTATAAATAACTTTTTCCTCCGGCATTCAGATTTCTCCTATTTAAACATGTATACATTCAAGACTCTTCATTCTTTGTTCACTCAACTCCTCTTTGAAACTGAATTTTTCTTGTTTAAATTTTTTCAAAGTTGTTCAAATTTGACTCTTCTTTTCAAAACATAATCAAAGCTTAAAGAATGAATGCTGAACGTGTTAAAGTTGCACTTTTTTGGGATGGCGAAATTATCCACGAGGGAAATACAATATATTATACTATCTCCCCCAAGTTCAACATCAAGTATCTAATTTCAATTGGTTACAGAGAATTTGTAGAATCTATTTTTAGAAGAATGAAAATAAAAAATGATGATTTTGATTTATTTATAGTTGGACAGTATCCAAATTCGTTCTCATCACAAGGATTGGTAAATTATGGAGAATGGATTATCAGTGACGATGAGTTGTTGACTGAATTTCTGAGGGCTCCTCATGACTATGCTAGTCAAATAAAGCTGAACATTCTTCAAATTTATGTTAAGGAGTGTAAAAATCGTCATGCGCACACTTCGACACCGACGAATTTGCATATGCAATTTAATGATCCAACTAACATTGTTGATACTCGTTTAACTCAGTATAATATTTTTTTTGGCTCCTCATGACTATGCTAGTCAAATAAAGCTGAACATTCTTCAAATTTATGTTAAGGAGTGTAAAAATCGTCATGCGCACACTTCGACACAGACGAAGTTGCATATGCAATTTAATGATCCAACTAACATTGTTGATACTCGTTTAACTCAGTATAATATTTTTTTTTTGGAGTAAAAAGGTAAAGTGAAGATGAATGGTAAAGTGAGAAAAGGAAAAGTAATATATTTATTATATAACTCACTTAAAAAATTAGTTATGTAGAAAAAAATGCATAACTCTCTTTTTAAGTGGGTTATGTAACTTAAAAAGTGAGTTATGTAGAGAAAAATGTATAACTCTCTTTTTAAGTGAGTTATGTACTTTTCAGAAATTTTCCATTTGGCAACTTTCGTTAAAAATAATATATATAACTCTCTTAAAAAGAGAGTTAAGCATATTATAGTAACATTTTAAATACATGGCATGTTTTGGTACTTTTTTTAGTTTCATGACATATTTTGGTTCCGGACTCCTTTCTCACATTCAAAAAGGGTTGACTTTCTTTGCACCTTTTGGGCAAAACACCTTTTTGAAGGGTGGTTGGCTCTTTCCTCTTTTGGTTAGTCTTGAAAAATCCCCCTTACTCCTTTTTGGTAACAAGTCTTTTGGAAAGCTTTCTGTCCCCTTACTTCTTTGGTATAATTTTGGGACTTGTTTCAAGACAAACAAGAAAGACTACACTCTTCCACTTGGTCTTAAGATCAAACAACTACTATTAAAGATTCTTCTTGTCATATGACATGAAGATTGGTCAAGAACACCAAGAATCTTCAATAAAGGTTTGAAGACCAAGGTTCAAGTTGAACCTTCAAATAACAACAACACTTTCAAACGCAAATCCACAACAACAATACCAACAACACGCCTTTAAGCTTCGGATTCACAACAACAACACACCAACAATGTTCAAACCTTGAAACCACAACAATAACAACACTTCGGCCAAACTTTGAATCCGCATAACAACTCAAGTAGGAGTTCAACTTGGATCTTGACTCTACTAGGGTTAGTGAAGAAGAAACTAACACTAAAAACACACGAAATACTCCTAGATCTAGACTCCAAGTTTTCGGCCAAGACTCAAACAAGAACAGTTACTTTATTTTTTTTGAATTTTCAAGCAAGCAAGCCCAAGATTGATCTTATGGGAACAAAATCAGCCTTGCTCTGATATCAAATGATATGAAAACAACTATGGAAGGCATAAAATGACACCACGGTAGCAACAACAACACAAGATAACAAGAGGAATAACAACACAAGATAACAAGAACCAACGGTTTTCACTAAAACAAGAACAAACTAGTACATGAAAGTAAAGATAGATAGTGAGACATACACTATTACAAGATCAAAGAACCCAAGGATGTCTCAAATCCAAGGACCCCTAAGACTTACAATAGTAACACCACACTCCTACGAAGACACAAGAGGGAATCCACAACTCAAGCACCAACGTTTCTAGCCAATTTTGCAACACAAGTGAGTACCACACTTGTTCTTGCCCTAGTTTCGGTTACAACTCTCTCTCTCTCTAGAAGACCTAATATTAGCCTACTTATAGTCTTATTACAAAATAAAAGTGAAATGTCCAAAAAGCCCTTAATGAAAGGGAAACAAAAGGCGGCTTTGGAGTGTGCCCGGCTTCGGAGTGTTCCAAAGCCCTCTTCACACTTCAACTTGTACAGTCCCTTGGTTGGATTCAATACACACACACATGAGTCCATTTTCATGACCATGCCCGTATTACAAACACCCTCTATGCCTGATGGCGATCAAAGTTAGACTGCATAATTAACAAATTTATAGCACAGTGACTGCATATTATCGGGTTTTCCTTATAAGCCGTAGACACATTCAATGTCTCATGCTTCAAGCATGAATACTAGCTGCTGGTCCACCTTTTTTCAAGTGAAAAAATAACCAACATCATACTAGGAAAATGAACAATATAATGACTTGGACATAAGACTGTTGGCAGTGCTTGATCGGATGGCCGTCAATTAGCTGCTAGTCTAGACTAAGGTCTCTGTTGCAGCACATCTACTGTGATGATCTGGTAATTTGTCAGAACCGAACTTCTTAGGATGTGGAATCTATCGAAATTATCTTGATTCTGCCATTTTTATACATAAATGTTCTCCGACCAATGTATAAACAAACACCCAGAACAGATTCTCATTCTATGCTCAGTGCTTTCCTTTTGCTACTTCATTTTTCAATTTATGCTTCTGTTATTTGTATATCCTTCTGATAGTCCGTTCTGCTTTGTGATATTTTTTCATATATCTCATGTATCCGGGGAAAAAAACTTTTATACTTATGTCATCATTTTCTGTTCTCGCATGAGTACCATCTATTGAGCTCTCTTTTCGTGTCATGCAGGTCATATCCTTGTCCACTCTGTACTTGAACAGTCGATGGAGATTCATTAAATACTTTTTATGTGAATATAGTCACTTGTGATACAGAGGAAGCTAGAATGTGGCACTTGTTTATCTCCTCTATTTACTTTTAGTATATTCTGTCCCGTCGGCCTATGCTTAAATAGTTCTTTTAATGCAAGACTCATATGTATTTGGGTGTATATGGGCAAATAAAATATGCCTCTGAGATCAGTTTAGAAAGTCCAGCAATTTTTAAATGGTGACACAATACTACTCTCAATCGATCAGTTAGTATATCAAATATATGCTCAATTGGACCCTTATTATCCAGTCCATTCTGTTTAGGTCCATTTTATTCTGTGGCAAGTACTTTATGTAATTAGTCTTTTCAGGCAAGCCAAAGTTTTTTTGTTTTTCAAATTAGAGGTCTTCTTTTCTTAAAATAAAAACGTTAATAATTTCTAAATCTCACACTTATCCTTGCATGGATACAAGTCACAGCCATAATAAAATGACCTATGAAAAGTACCAATTCCAATGTAAATGTACCAACACCAATCAAGCATATTTTGCTTCTGTTCTGCTATGTTCATAGGTAAATCTACATTGATTCCTAGAGGTTTAGATTTTTTTATATGGTTTTCCTCTGTGATTTTAGGTCTACCCTGTTTGTTCTAAAACACCTTCAGTCATTATACTGTTGTACATATAGACCGATGTTTACAAGGACTGTGAAGAAGAAAATCATAGCTAAACTACTTATACTCTCTTTCTTATGTGGTCATTTCTAATCTTGTCCAATGTTGTGCATTGCACATCCATATTAATATTCATGTCTTGTGGATGTGTTGAGCTTTAGGGTCCAAGATTCTCTCTCATGCAGAATTGCTACTTTTATAACCATTCCATATTAGTTGGCTTTCATCTTATTGTGTATCTTCTTATCTCTAAATGATTCCTTAGCACTCTCCTCTTTCAAATGTCATTTTTTAATTTCATGTGCATCTGGGTATTCTCCTGAAAGATTAGCCTAAATATTTGAATCGTCTTCACTTAAACACTATAATCCTGTCTAATCTCACGTCACCTACATTCTTTTCTTTATAAATTGTAATGAGAATTTTGACTTCAGCTACATATTCCTTATGAAGATGTTGTCTTGGTACTTATTCTATAACTCTTACTTTCTAGACTACTTCTCCATATCTCCAACTCTTGGTCAATTATTTCTCTAGTTTCGTCAATCAATACAATTCCTTTGTAAAGGGCATTCACCATGTAATCGTATCCTATATGCTATTAAATATTGATCAGCTCATTTGATGACTAGGTAAATAAGTACGTGCTCAGTACAGATCCTTTGTATAAATCCACCCTTAAGGGAAACTCCTTTATATCTTCTCTCACTGTTCAATCACTTTTTAAAACTCTTCTGCATATCCTTTTTGAGTTTTGTGTATTTGATATGAATTACTTTCTTCTCAAGTACCAACTAAAGGTCTTTCCTTCACACTATATCAGATGCTTTCTCCACTCTAGGTTAAAGAATATCTTATGGAGATCCTTTTTCCTATCTTTATAAATTTCATTCAATCTTTTTAGCAAAACTATGAACTTTGTTATATATCTATCATGCATATATGATTGATCAACTAATATGGTGTTAGTTTGCAAGACTTTGAATCTTTCTTTGTTTTGTATATTGGAAACAAAGTACCTTTTTCCACTTGTTTGAATATTCCCAGACCTTGTTATGAGATTAAATAGCCATGTTCGCCATATTACTCTACAGGGATAACTTGTGAAAAACTTACTTTTCTTTCATTTTGTTCATGGTATCCTTTACTTTTGCAGACCTAATTCCACCAGGAGTATAGTAGTTAAAGATTTCTGTCACGAATGTATCAACATATGTAATTTCTCCTCGTGATTTGTGTTGAATAATTGATTGAAATAGCATCATCTCTCTTTGGCTCCCATCTTTGATCAAGCTTTGTTGGCAGTTGTATTTACTCTTTGTTCACTCCTTTTCCTCCCTTCTCTTCTAGTTGTGCTACTTTCCTACTCGTAGATGCTGAAAGAACATCCAAAAAGCTAGCTGTAATGTCCTCTGTACATATATGAATTAAACTTGCTTTGTAAATTCTTAAGGATATGTTTTGTCTGATAATACTAATTTATGTAAAAACTCTATGATACGGAAGAGTTGGGTCCACCCATGACTGGAGCATGAAAGTTCGAACCAGATAAAAATATTGCTATTTGCTGTATCCTGTATGATTCCTGTGTATCGTTCCAATTTTATCGATGTGTTTCCTGAGGGACTGCTGCAGCCTATATGATTCCTCTCAATCATCCTCCAAATGCAGTTAATCTTTTCAGAGACCATCATTATGAGGTTCATATTTCTTGAATTATGAACACACTTAAGAACAAATTGTCGTCTGTTGGAAATGATGCTTGTTCCAATTTTTTGAAGTATCTGTAACTTTAATATCCTTCCATATGTAATAGGTTCTGTTTTGTGCTTTATTGGCTTTTGCACGCAGTACTCTACATCCTATTAGTTTCTTAAAAAGCTCGTGTTCTTTTCTTTTCTTTTCCTTTGACCTGCATATTAGGGATGGTATGAGATGGTATTCTTGATATGGTTAGAGCTTCAGTTGTCTCAAATCTTAAAACTTTGCTATGGTTACAACTGTGAAATTTGGTTTACTGAATGGAATATACAAACTTGCCTATGGTGTAACCATCACATTTGGTCTACTTAACGAAATATACATGTGCTTGTCTGCCCAAGGCGTGAAATACAGCGGTTTGCTGAGCTTACTACTGATGAGACTAGCGACTTGTGGCTTACAGCACAAAAAGTTGGCAAGCAACTTGAGTCATACCACAAGGCATCTTCTCTTACATTTGCAATCCAAGTAAGTAGGCTTTGTTGTTATAGTTTTGTTATTATAGTTTTGTTATTATCCTTAACCATAACATTACTGTATGTTCGCGAAAAGGACTACGGAACCTGATATACTGAAATTTTTGAAGACATGTAAATGCAGAATTTGACATTTATAGAGTATTATCCGCATCAATGTAGATATAAAATGGATAGGTGGGTTTTAACTGTGTTGGAATTGTGCATACTCCTTGCATTTTGTTGTACGTATTTTGTTATTATTTGTGTTTTGACCTATTTCTTTGCTTGGAAAGCTGTCCGAATTTGTTTGTTTCTGTTAATATCTCAGGATGGACCCCAGGCAGGACAGACTGTTCCTCATGTTCATATTCATGTCATCCCACGCAAAAGTGGTGATTTTGAAAAGAAAGATGAGATTTATGATGCTGTAAGATTCAAATATCTATTACTGATTAGTCATGCTTAGTTGGCTGGATTTGAAGCACAAATGATATTAATCTTTTGCCTTGTTATGCAGCTGGACTTGAAAGAGAAAGAGATGAAGCAGTCACTTGATTTGGACAAGGAACGGAAGGACAGAAGAATTGAGGAGATGGCTGAAGAGGCAGCTGAATATAGAAAACTTTTCTAGTGAAGAGGCCTGCATCATCTCATTATTACTCTTTAGAGTTCAGCTGTTCCTCAAGTGCTTTATTGACCACCAGTTTTGGTGTTGATCTAACATTTGGATTTCTTGTAAACTAATGGGATTAACATTCTGCTTCTTATTGATATAACAACTGAAGCTGTTGCTGTTTTCTCCTATATTCGAATTCTTTTATTTGGATGAACCACCTTTCTGAGGGCTGTTGGTTATTAGGGTGGCTATTATGCGCCACTAATTTTCACAGTGACAGCTTGAATAGAATTTGAAGGGGGCAAGAATTTATCTCATTTGGTATATAGGCTGTGTCCATGCTGGAGAATTGAACCATAGCAAAAATATGAGTTTGAGTGAATCCTTTGGGTTTTAACATAAACCCAGATTCTGCTTTGAAGTTTGGATAGACAAATATGAGCTCCAGGACGGACAACAGAAGACTGTCTGCCTCTAATTATAAAAAAGAAAAGAAAAAGGGTTAAGTCTGCTTCCTCATCAGGATTCATGTTAAAACGATACAACCTATTGAAATGTGCATGTTCTTTGAAAGTGAACTAGGAATTGTACTCAGTAAGCTGCTTTTCAACATGCTATTATTTAAGTTGTATCAATTTTTTTTTCAAATTATCTTAACTTGTAGTTGTTGTAGGCAAATTTCAGACAGAAGTGTTGCTGCTGCTGTTTCTTAGAATTGGTTGCAAAAAACTTGCGTCACTAAAACCTACACTAATCATAAGTAGCATCCATATGTGCTACAAAGCAGCAATGCTCCAAAGAAAAACTGGAATTTAAGTCAAAGATCTGACAATTAAAAGAAATTCATGTAAGTTAATCAATGTCGAAATCAAGTTAATCAAATTTTTTACTCCTATCATGTTCGAGGCAAAAATAAAAACAGTAAAGCTTATGCCAATTTATGGGCGTAACCCAAACATAAGTTTCATGCCAACTCATGGATGTAACCTAAACTGGTAAAGCCATAAATAGGTTCACATTGCTCGAAAGCGATATGTCGAAGATTCCGACTCAGCGGCTAATCGCCCTCTAGACTTGTACAACTGCTCAAAGGAGATACACGGGGATCCATAACGGCCATTCATCCTCCCAAAATAGCAAGGTTACCCATACATATTCCAAACACAAACAATTTGTAATCATGGCATAACAATCGAAATCATAAGTCATAGAGTACTAACCGAAATCATTTAAATTTGTCATCTCATAATAAGGGTAAATCCAAAAAATCAAATCATTATTCAATTGAGAAAATCATGTTTAAAGGCATTAATCATGTTTATCAGTATCTCATTCAGAGCATAAGCGTGTTTTCAAAAATTATTATCCGATTGAGAAATCATGTTTTATTAGTCATTACTCTAGCTGTAAATCACTTATTTGTGTGTAATGTGTTCTGTCATTACTTTTGCATGTGTCAACTTCAGAAATATTTTTAACTGGAATATTTACTGTCTTACATCGTTAACATCTGTATTAGTTGTCTCATTAAGAACATACGTATTAACCGCGCTCCATAACATCTGTATTAACAAACACATCTCATAAACAATGTTTGTATTAGTTGATTCCGCAGAATTTGTATTAACTGACTCCGCAACGTCGATGTTAATTGGCTTCTCATTGACAATATGATCCATTACATCTAGATTTACTAATATAAAAGCATCGAATGAAGAAATAACTGAAAAAAAATGTATAAATGACATATTAGATTAATGCGAAAAATCATATTGGATCTTGATGCCTTCCGCTCTTGATTCTTTTATGATGATGTTTGGTTTTAATGAATGATTTCTTTGCAGGAATATGAAAAAAGAATTAATCAAAGATTCTTGGCTAATAATTAAAAAGAAAATCTCTCAAGATTCGGCCTAAAAGGAAAAGGAATATGCCATCCCTTCAAGAATTTATGAAAAGAGTATCAAGTCTTGTACACTGCATTAAATGCGCCGCTACTCTTAAGGAAAGAAATTTTCGGGTAGTCTAGGATTATTAAGATGATCCAATTTTATCTTCGAAAATAGGATTCTCATATCCCAATTTCAAGGAGCAAATCTCTTGGGTTGCCTTTTATTTCAGATTTTTCAATTTGTAGTAGTCCAACCACTACTATTTAAGCGATGAAAGATTAAGGAAAAAATATACTTTCATCTCAATCATTTCTAGTTCTTTGCTCTACTTTATTCAAATATTGTATTCTCTTAAGGTTTACTGTATATTCAAAAAGAGAGGAGAGAAGCACATAATTGGTGAGACATTGTATCAAAGTGAAAAAAAGAAATAGCGTGAGTCATAGCCAAAAAGTTTGACTCAATCCTTGTACTTTGATTTTGATTTACAAAGAATCTTGCAATCCAAGGGACTGGAGTAAGACCTATTAGAGATCTCGACCAATGTAAAGTATCTGGTATCATTTCTTTTCTGCACTTTATCCTCTGAACTTTATTTTACTGCCTTAATAGTGATTATCTATCTAAGCGAGTTGATTGACAATTCAAAAAAGAGTAATTCACCCCCTCTTACTACTTTCAATTGGTATCAGATCCTAGACTCACAGTTATTTGTTTAACAACAAGTGAGAAAATATTATGACTCAAAAGGAACCTCTCAAATCAGACCTCCTTATTTTAATGAAAAATATTTTTCTCATTGGAAGATGAGGTTGAAAATTTCTTTAAGTCATATGATGTCAAAGTCTGGAAAGTGATCAAGCTCGGTGATATGTCACTTGTCTCTGTCAACCAAGACAAGGATGGAAAGAAATCTAAGAATAGTGAAAGTTCCACTAGCAACACTCTTACTCTGGAGAACAATACTGATGAACAAATGAAAATTATTCAGATCAACCCAAAGGCCAAAAATATGCTATATAATGCTATCAGTGGTGAAGAATATGAAAAGATCTCATGTTGTGAAACAACTAAGAAATTGTGAAATAAATAGAAGTGACCTATGAAGGAACTGAAAAGGCCAAACAAACTCTTGTAAGTTTATTGGTCTATGACTATGAACTTTTCAAGATGAAAGATGGGGAGTCCATTGATAAAATTACCAGATTTGGCAAAATTGATGGAGAACTCAAGGCTGCAGGAAAAACTTATCCTGTAGCAATCAGATCACCCGGATTCTCAGAAGTTTGCCTCCTCAATGGCTTTTTAAGGTTGTGGATCTTGAAAGTATGAAGATTGAGGATCTTTAAAGTATGAACTTAAATAA
The DNA here is from genome assembly GCF_002878395.1 of Capsicum annuum. NCBI lineage: Eukaryota > Viridiplantae > Streptophyta > Magnoliopsida > Solanales > Solanaceae > Capsicum > Capsicum annuum. The sequence continues at coordinate 29,397 of NW_025852284.1, read as the reverse complement.
AATGACCTATGATAAAGTTAGAGGAGATCTCATTACCTTTGAAAACACTTATCAGAATAAGAAAGATCAATTGCAAAATAAAAATAAGAAAACTGTAGCCTTTAAAGCTACAAATGAAGAAGAAGAAGAAGATGCCTTGGATATAGATGAACTTGTTGCTATATGTAGTTTTGATGATGGGTAGCTAACTGCAAGGGACCAGGTCCCTAGATATGGAAGATACAGTACAACTGACACGCATTGTCTGCACAGTTTTGTTATCTTATGTAACAAAATTGCAGGTGCTATTTTGTACTGATTAGGGCAGCTGGTCCAATGATCTTTTATCCCTAATCATCACTCAAATATAAAAGGAAAGAGACACTTCTTCATCAAATAGTTTTTGTACAATTCTAAATAGTGAAGTGAGGCAGCAAAAAGTCCATTTCAAGATTGCTCAAGCATTGCTCATATTCTTATCTTTATAGTGTGCTTAATGAGTGAGTGAATGTTCTTGAATGAGTATTGATTCATAACTGAACTACTTGTGCTATAAGAGTAGTGTTTTTCTTTGTTGAGAGAAGTGCTTAGGTAAAGTTACCCGAGCTAGTTGCTGATTAGAGTTAACCAGTGGAGAGTCCTTGACATAGTTGCCAAGATGAGCTCGTAGTAGAGTTGCTACAATCGAAAGGAACCTATAGTTAGGTTCATTAAAAACTATAATCAAGATTTTGATTATAGTGAATTTGGAGGTGCTTGTGAGGGCAAGACGCTGTTTTTTCCTTCCTAGGTTTTCAATTTAAAAATCTTGTGTCTTTACTTTTCCTGTACCCTTCTTATTTTTTTGCGCTTTAGTGTTTGTTTTCTTGTGATTGATTTAGAGGAACTTGTTCCCTCACTGTGTAGTATAGACCCTCAAGGGTTCTAACAATAGGTATCAGAGATAATTTACTTTAAAAGGTTCATACCTAGAGTGATCTGGTTATTATGGGTGTGTCACTTAATCTGGAAGAAGAAGAAAAGATTCCCTTATACAAAAATATGAGAAAGATTTTAGGAGTTCTTCCAAAATCATGGGAAAGTAAAGCTGGAAGTGAAAAGGATATAAGAAAGGTTCGGAATCTTGAAAAGTCAAGAATAAAAGGTGCAACCAACCATATAGTGAAGAAAATTCTAGCTACATGGGAAGACTCTTCAATTGAATCGGATGGAGATGAAGAGCATTAAGTTATATCCATTCTAGCTGTGGAAGAGAGTCCCGTTATCTATGATTCCGTATTTTCCTTCATGGAAAACACTGAAAAAGAAGAAAAAAAATCCTTTCTAATTTGACCAGTCAAAGTAGAATAGGTCTTGGTTATCAAGAAAAAACTCAACCAACTGGGTCTCATGAAAAGGCTGATCCTGATGCTAGAAATAAAGTTCACAAGACTTTTATGTACTCATTGTGGAAGATATGGGCACATGAAGGAAAATTGTCAAAGATGGCTTAGAGCTAAAATAGATGAAAATCACATCATAAGAGGTTCAAGCTACTGAAAATTATGAAGAAGAAGTTATCACTGCCTAAATGGGCCAAGAAGGTTTTGATCACACCATTTTCCTCCAAGTGGGAACTCAAGCTCAAATAGATTCCTATATCCAACAAGTGATCATGATTCCAGATGTGAGAAAGGGGATTACAGTCAAGAATGATTGTTGATAATATGTGTTCTAAGATTATTTTTAAAGGTTTAATTGTGTTCTCTCTCTCAAGACACTCCAAAGTGGAGGTACCTTATTTTGAAATAGTGGATTTCAAAAGATCTAGTCTCTGGCAGAAAAGAGCTGAATTTTCAAGACTAGAAGTGCCTTGTGCTGAAACATGGAAGAATGAACTGTAAAAGAAAGTTTTTATTATTGAAAATAATAGGAGAATCATAAAGAAAGGGTCATGTCCATAGGAAACTTTTCCCAGAAGTAGAAACTTCAGTAGTGTGAATAAAGTAAAGTCTGGGACCTGGTCCTCAGACAAACCTTAAAAACAGGTTATGGAATAAGAAGGGTGTGCAAAGGAAAAAGGATAAAGCAGGATTAATCAAATCAACCTGACCTTATCTTGTGATTCAGTGTTTCCACTTAAAATTGGCTATGCTTCGGAGACAGGTATCATTGATAAGGTAAGTGCATTTTGGTCTAAAACTTAGCTCCATACCTTTGTAGGTATACACCCATGGGAACAACTTAGGATGAGAACAATTGAAGCAAACACAAATACAAAATTCAGTCAAAAAGAGAGGGACCTGATCTCATCTCTCAGGTTAGTACCTATACAAGATGCTTAAGTAATCACAAAATGCTATTCGAAAAGCCATGTATTTTCTCTTCTTACCTCTAGTCCCCAACAACAATTTGAGTTAATTCTTCTAAATAAATCTTCCTTAGATTGTCTAGAACCCACAATCGAGTTAGTCTCCCTTGAACCCTCCTTAACTGCAGGAGCTTATGCTCAGCCAATCATGATAGAGAGCCTAAAACAAGGATTTGGGTCACCAATAAAACAAGAAACTTCTCAACCTAAAACTCCCTCTTCTCCAGGAAATTCAAAACTGCCTAAAAATTTCCAAACTCATTAGTCATCTGAAAAATCCAAAAAAGCTTAACCCTCTGAAACACAACAAGCACCTGACTCTCCTATACCCTCAGATTCAAACCTTATTTTTGCTTAGTTATTTGGTGAAGAAATTTTGGTAAAAAGGGTTGATCTTTTCTTAAATGAGAACTGGGTAGCTGAGAATTTACTAATGTTTGCATATGCCACCAAAGAAAGCTCAGTTAATGGAGTAGAATAGGAAATAGGTGCTAAGGATGAAGTGAACAAGGGAAAAGATATGTTGTTACCTCTAAATGAGGAGAATGAGAAGGATGATGATGAATTGCCGCAAAGATGGTTGGTAAAGAAACTAAGAGAAAGTATAGGTAAGGAGAAAATGGTAGACTCCGAGGTAAAAGTGGCTAGATCCTACTCTACAAGAGATTCTTAAAAGAAAATGTTGGAAGATGCCATGAAAGCTAACAAGACTTCAACCATAAAAATAAGAAGGCTCAAGAAATCTATTACAGTAGATAAAATAAAAGATATTAAAGTTGTGGAGGTTGAAGAGGGGGAGAACATGAATTCAGGAGTTGCTACTGCTACCAAGGAAAGAAGAAAGAAAGTCTATATTCCTAAGAGGACTAGGACCTTTAAGTGAAAGTCTGGCAGCCCTACTAGAATGAGCAGAAAACATAGCTATCAAGAAAAAGAAAGATTCTGAGGGTCCTGGTCCCAAGAAGAGAACATCAGTGGTTGAAAAATTAAGTATTAGTCCTAAGAGAAGCAGAAAAGAAGAAGAGATAAAAGATGTGGCTAGAGAACAAAACAATAAAATTATAATAACACAGATTGTTCTATCTGAAAGAAAGTTTGATCTAAATATCTATGAAAAGCCTGGAATAATAGAGCTAATTGAGTATATAAGACACCAAGGTTGGTTGCATAAGGAATCAACCCCATAGTGTTTAAAAATTAGGTCAGGGAATTTTATCACACCATGGACTGGATGAGGAAAAATTAGGCAGAATTTTGGATGTACCTATTATAGGTGTGAGAATTATGGTAAATCAACAGCCTAGTACTGAGTTTATGATTGAAGCATCAAGGGTAGAAGGAACATCAACAACTGTAGTGAAAAAAAAGTTCTAAAAAGTAATTATCAGCTGATATTTAAGTTCATCAAAAAGGTCTTGTTGTTAAGGTCCAAAACAAAAGAACAATTACCTCAAGTGTTGACCTATTCTTGATCAAATAAGCGAGTTTGAATTGGTAAGTCTTTCTGCTTTAATAATAGAGCATATACATAAAGTGATTTTTGAAAAGGAAGGCAAACATGGAATGTCATATGGATATCTCTTGAACAAGGTGCTTGGATAGGGAACTCCAGGTATAGTGATACAGATGTTCAGCTTAACAACTCTAGTGGAGAATGAGTGCATGGAAGGCAAGGATGGAACAATGTCTTAAGTGTCTAAGTTCCTGGTTATTCAAGAAAGTTGGGTAGGGAAATAGAGGAATTAAGAATCAAGTTGGCTGCTTAGGACATTGAGATAGTGCACCTGAAATTATAGAATCATAGGTTATCTTCCGAAGGACCAGGTATCACTAAAGAGCTTGTAGAAAAAAATGCAAAGCTTCAGGCTAAAGTGGTAGAACTGATTGGTGAAGTTCAAGGATTGGTTACTGATGTGAAAGTCCTTACCAAACAGTTGTTGGATGCCTACAGTGCTAAAAATTCAAGAATAGAGATGCTGGTTAAGTCCTTTTCACCCAATCCTCCCTCCACCTAAATCATGTTATCTCTATTCCCTCATTAACCTTATGCAGTTTCATATCCTAGTTCTCATGGTGGCTTTAAAGACAGTTGTTTTGGTGTTTATTATTTTAGCTTACTGTACTGGTACTGACTAATATAAATGAATGAATTTTTCTTGTGTGCCTTATT
>NW_025852284.1:0-21898 GCF_002878395.1 Capsicum annuum | reverse complement strand
TCGATTGCTGCACCTTTGACTAAGTTGACTTAGAAAAAGATGAAATTTTTATGGTCGGATGCTTGTGAGGGAAGTTTTGAAAAGTTGAAGGATAAGTTGACTTCGGCTCTGATTTTGACTCTACCCGAGGGTACTAGTGGTTTTGTTGTTTATTATGATGCGTCCTAGATGGGACTTAGTTGTATGTTGATGCAGCATGGAAAGGTAGTTGCATATGCTTCTAGCTAGTTGAAGGTTCATAAGAAGAATTATTCAGCTTATGATTTAGAATTGTTGGCCGTGGTCTTTGCTTTGAAGATTTGGCACCATTATTTGTATGTGGTCCATGTTAATATCTTCTCAGATCAGGCAGAAAGAGTTGAATATCAGGCAGGAAAGATGTCTTAAGTTGCTCAAGGACTACGATATGAGTCTCCATTATCATCTAGGTTAGTCTAACATGGTTGTTAGCAGGTTGTGTATGTGGAGGTTATCTCATGTAGATGAGGAGAAACAAAGATTGGTGAAGGATATTCACTGTTTGGCTAATCTTGGGGTTCATCTGTTGGATTCTGAATATGGTGGTGTGATTATTCAAGAGGTGGTGAAGTTATCTCTCGGCGTAGAAGTAAAGGAGAAATAAATTTTGGACTCTATTTTGATACAAATTAAGGATAATATGGGTTGCAAGAATGTGATGTATTTTGAGATTGGTGGTGATGGTATTTTGAGTTACCAAGAGAGGTTGTGTGTTCCTAATGTTGCTAGGTTGCAAGGAAGGATTTTGGCTAAATCTCATGAGTCGCGTTGTATGGTTCATCCAAGTTCAACTAAAATGTATCATGATCTTAAGGAGATTTATTGGTGGAATAATATGAAAAAGGGATGTGGTCGATTTACTCGCTAAGTACATCGTGTGTCAGCAAGTGAAGATGGAGCACTTGGGGCCTGATGGGTTGACTCAAGAGATTGAACTTCCGGTGTGGAAATAGGAATAATTAATATGGATTTAATCACCGGTCTACCATGGTCTCAGAATCAGTTTAATTCTATTTGGGTTATCATGGATAGGATGACTAAGTTCAGTCATTTCTTCCTTGTGAGGACTAATTTTTCTTCTGAAGACAATGCGAAGTTGTATATCCAAGAGATCGTGAGGTCACATGGTGCTCTAGTTTCCATTTTCTAATCGTGGTACCCAGTTCTCATCTCACTTTAGGAGATCGTTCCAGCAAGGTTTGGGGACTAAGGTAACCTTTAATATCGCTTTCCACCCGCAGATAAATGAGAAAGCAGAAACCACAATTCAGGATTTGTAACATATGCTTTGAGCTTATGTATTTAATTTCGATGGTAGTTGGGTTGATTACTTGCCTCTCATAGAGTTTGTACATAACAACAGCTATCACTCTAGTATTTGTATGACTCCTTTTATATGGTAGGCGGTGTCATTATTCTATTGGGTGGTTCAAAGTTTGTGAGGTTTGATTATTTGGTCCTGACTTGGTTCACCAAGCTTTGGAGAAGATAAGGTAATTTGGGATAGTCTTAAGATTGCCCAAAGTCGCCCAAAGTCCTATGCAAACGTGAGGCAAAAAGAGTTGGAGTTTAATGTTAGAGATTGGGTGTTCTTAAAGGTGTTTTCCATGAAGGGAGTGATGCAGTTTTGAAAGAAGAGAAAGCTCAGTCTCCGTTATGTCGGTCTGTATTTGGTTTTGAGCAGGGGTGGTAATGTTGCATATGAGTTGAATTTTCTCTTTAGTTTTGGTTCCATCCACTCGGTGTTTTATGTTTTGATGTTGAGAAAGTGTGTAGGTGATCCTTCGATGGTTGTTTCTTTGGAAAAGGTGGGCATTTCATATTTCTTGTCTTATGAGGAAGTCCCAATTGATATTTTCGATCGGCAAGTCTGTCCATTACGGACTAAGGATGTTGTTTCAGTAAAGGTTCTTTGGAGGACCAAAATGTTAAGGAAGCTACTTAGGAAGCGAGGAGGACATGAAGTCTAAATATCCATTCTTTTTCGCCGCTTCAGATAATCGTACTTGAGGTATATTTATTCCTTAACATCTTTGTTTTTTATCTTCGTTAAAGGTAAGTGTGGGAGTGTTCCAGTGTTAAATCATACTAACGTATGACTTGACCCGTCATTCAAGGAAGAATGATCCAAGGGGGCAAGAATGTAACCCCCAGATTTTTGGTCCTTCAAAATTTCTTCAATTTTGTCCTCACTTTTTGGACTACGACTCACCCTACGAGTCGTAGGGTGTCTTGACATATCATGTGACCCTATTCGTAAGGTTTCTAGTGAATGGTACCTGATTTACTATCCTGATTATGACTTGAGACCTCGAGTCATAAAAACTTATGATGGGTCGTTATGTCCACCCATAGTGTGACCAGTGTATTACCCCAAGTTTTTTTATGTGACTATGACTACTATGTTACGAGTTGCAAGGACTCTCGTGTAGTCCTTTCTGTAAAGAAACCAGTGTGATGCCCAAAGTATTCTTCTTTGAGTATGACTAAGACATAACGAGTTGTATTGACTCATTATGAGTTGTTGGGTCCTTCTGTAACCAAACCAGTATTGGTGGTCCTGGGTATAATCCAACCTACAACTGAGGGAAAATAAGTCGTAGGGTGACCCTACGAGTTGTATGATCACCCATAATGACTGGCAGTTTATTTTCTAATTTTTAATGAGGGTATTTTAGACATTTCCCTCTATCCCAATAACCCATAACTTATAAACATACTTGGGACCCTATAGACTTCTAACATTCTTTTTTCTTTTTTAAGTCTCTCAAGCATCTGTACTTAGGGTTTTTAAAAAGTGGGTCAAGTAGAGATTCAAGGGTTGAATTCTCTCCATAATCTTGGGTATTTTCGGAAAGTGACTCTACCCTTAACTTCTTTTGTTAAATTCATGAATGTACATGGATAATTTTGTGGATTTGAATAAGGGTTTTGATGTGGTTGAGGTTTTTGACATGATTGGTCATATAATTGATTTCCTATGGTTTCTTATGCATTATTCATGCTTTATTAATGATTTTGAAACTTATGGGGTGCATGGGTTTGGTTGATAAACAAAAGGGTTATGTTTCCCCTAAATTTAATGGTTTTACCTTGACTTGTGGCTTTGGAAATTGTGTGGCTTCAACTAAATGGTGAAATTGATAATGATAAATGGCTTTTTTGCATAATTGACTTGCTTACTTGAACTAATGCATTGTCATAAATGGTTAATGAACTATATGGTATGATTTTATTGAGCCTTGGGGTATGTGGATTCCCTGTGTGAATGTTAATTGAACCTAAGGGGTCATGAATTTCCCTATTTGATGGTTGATTGATTATGGTGTGATAATGAACTTACCAGTGGGTGTCATGCCTAAACTCCTATTAGGGCGGACAGGCACCCGTAGTTGTAAAGGCCCGAGAGAACCAATTCATAACCTTGTACTTCTCATGCATGTAACTATGACAACCAAAGGTTCTAACCAACATGATATTATGTATCGATGAGAATAATTACATAGGCAAGTACAAACTTATATATACAACACTAGGCCATTGGGGTCACCACGTCTAAAGACAAACACTACCATAACTTTACATTAGTCTACAAAGCCTCTAAAAGAAACATATACTTAGTTAGGGTCGGGACAAACCCCCGCCCTACTCTTAACCTTCTGCACAATACCAAAATATATGGAACAGACTCGGAAAGCCCCGAATCAACCTGGAGCTCACCAATAGTCACCGAATAGCTGTGCTTCTACTAATGAGGTATATGAACTGAAGTACCTGTGCCTGCAGCATGAAATACAGTATGAAAATATGTACTGAGTATGCAAGGCTGAAGGTAACAACACATGATACAAAAACTCAATAGAAATCAGATATAAGTTGTACTAGTAGACCACCTTTATAAACACTTGTGAGAATACATACATTACGTTCTTTTCTTCATTTTTACCTTCTTCCTTCATAATATTTGTAAGACATATATCATGCAAATGACCAGCTGATCAGTGGTAAATAGATAAATTAGGATCGGACCATGCTAGGCTTACGCCCCTAAGTTGCCACCTATATATACAGATTGGGATCGGCCCATCCTAGGCTTATTCCCTTGAGCTGCCACCCACATATAAAGGTATCGAGATTGGCCCATGCTAGGCTTATGCCCCTGAGCTGCCACTCATTTTACAGATTTACGTTACTAGTTTATTTAGCCTTTGAGATTGTTACTTTAGTGGTCATAACATTATGGTACATTGAAATAATAACCTGCCACTAAGAGACGTATAAATAGGCACCTAATGCAACAAAAATGAGGTAGAGAGCTGTTGGCACACCAATGAATTGTTTAGGAGCTAACACATGGGTCTTAATTGGGTAAATGGAGAACTTCTAAAATTTTCAAATGAAGATAGATGTGCAGGCTTAATAATAAACACGTATTGAGGTGTTTTGATATGTTAAAGAGTAGGAACAAGGCCGTTGGCTTCTTGGTATATAATACGCTGCTATTATGCGTCACTTGTTACAAGACAACCTTGGAAACTTATTTGGTGGAACAAATGTTTGATTTCATGCCAAAGAGTACAGAATGGAGTATACCTTACATACCCGGTTATATAGCTCCAAAACTAACCTGACTTGACTTCTCGCCTTTTATATTACTTATCTACAATAGAATATATGGTAAACTAGTATTAGCAACCAACCAACAGATTTAGGCTACTTAACTTCACCAAAATCGTAATCGGACAGTAAACACATTATCTGTCAATCAAGGGCGTTATCTTAACCCTTTTCTCCTCCAATTACACCCACATACCATACAGGTCCTTATAAGATCACCAGAACCACCTCAACTACATTACACCCTCCAAACAACACACAAAAACACATTGGGCTGCAAACAAGGGCAACAATTAGTTCGGTGGTGTACCACTACACCCTTTCTTCTATATATCATTACAAACTAATCACACCCTTCTCCAACATCAACATGGCAGCCCATAACATGAACATACAAAACAGTCCACAAAACAGTCCCAAATCACTCTTATTGTAGCAACCCATTATTGAACTCATCATCTCTTGAGTTCTCAATAACAACACATCCATAACTCTCTTTCAAATTCATATACAAGGAGAAAAAATGGAGCAGTCACCTTACCTCAATTCTACAACTTATTCCTTTAATTGAACTCTTCAAGAGCTTGAACTTTCCTTTACACTTTAAACCAAAGAAGAAAAGAGTTCTTTAATATCAAAGAAAAGTGAGCAGATTGCTTGTTCTATATTCTACCATATATTTATAATTAAGCACTTATAACATCTTTTCATAATCTTCCATGAGATAATTAAATAAAAACTAAAGGGTTTTCACTTTACCTTGGGCTGCAAAAGTGAGGGTTTCTTCAAGAACCCTAAAAGGAGTTTTAGGGCTGTTGTTCTTAACCTTTGTTAAGAAAGAGAGAAAACTGAAGTTTAAATGGGTGAAATTGTGTTTAAAGTGAATAGAATTGCCAGCAATATTGAGCTTATATTGGGCACTCTAGAACCTTTCTTATTGACCTCATTTTCAGCCACAAATTAGCCCAAGTAGGTGATGCACCTACTTAAGGGTCGAAGTTGCTGAAACTTCAAAGTAGGTGATGCACCTACTTGCTTAATTTCTTGTTGGGCTCAATTATATTTGGGCCTTGGCAGATTGTGTATGTTGGACCATATACCCATTTTATTTCTCTTCTATTCAATTTGAGCCCAAATGAGTACATTACATTTGTATAGGCCCAAATCTAGTCCATACCCATATGTCCATTAATTTGGTCCAAATAATTCAAGTAGGTGACTCACCTACTAGCTTAATTAAGTTAAGCAAGCACCTCAATATTTGTTCCATTTTCAGCTCCTAATCCCTTTAATCTAACCTTAAACTTATACACGCTTGGTCACTTTAAACTTTTGATTCAAATACAAGATTACGATCCCAAGTTTAAATAGTTATATCAACGTTAACTTGGTTGCATCACATAAAAACTGCACGGGCAGCATATATAATTCTATTTATGCCATTAATACTTACATAACAAACCTCACCTGTTTTCTATCCTATGAGACCATACCAGGTTCCTTATAATTAGAATAAGTACAAGCAAAATACGAGATGTTACATCCTCCCCCTCTTAGAAACATTCGTCCTCAAATGTTAGCATAACTGTCCAACCAAAACAAGCTCAAGCCTAAGTTTAATATCCCTACATAGTACCTATATATTTTACACTTATTTGTTATTGCTCCAATTCAGCATCTTGGACTTTTTCTTTGTATTTGAACAAATGGGGGTACTTGGATTTCATCACTCCGTCAGCTTCCCATGTGATCTCTTCTACTTGCTGATTCCTCCAAAGCACTTTTACAGAAGCTATTTCCTTATTCCTCAACTTCTTAACCTGTTGATCTAGAATAGCAATAGGTATTTCCTCATAGGTGAGATCTTCTGTAATTTGTACTTCTTCAGTAGGGGTAAAATGAGATGGATCTCCAATGCACTTTTGAAGCATTGAGACGTGAAATGCTGGATGAACTATTGAGATCTCTTGGGGTAGCTCTAATTCATAAGCAACTTGGCTAAACCTCCGAGTAATCTGGTATAGGCCTATATAATATGGACTTAAATTTTCTTTCTTACCAAATCGCATAACCCCCTTCATTGGTGATACCTTCAAGAATACCCAATCACCTATAGAAAACTCCAGCCCCTCTTTCTAACATCTGCATATGCGTGTGTCGACTTTGGGCTATTTCTAGCCGCCGTTGGATCACTTTAACCTTTTCCATAGCTTGATGAACAAGATCTGTCCCGAACAAGGTAGTGTCACTCATTTCAAACCATCCAATTGGTGATCTACACTTTTTTCTGTATAACGCTTCATATGGTGTCATTTTGATACTTGAATGATACCTATTGTTGTAGGCAAATCGATGAGAGGTAGATGATCATCCCAACTACCTTTAAAGTCTAATACAGAAGCTTGTAGCATATCTTCGAGTATTTGAATGGTATGTTCTGCTTGTCCATCTGTTTGAGGGTGAAAAGCTGTACTTAGATTCACTTGGGTTCCCAAATTTCTCTGGAAAGACTTCCAAAAATTTGCAGTAAATTGAGCTCCTCGATATGATATAATAGATATTGGAAATCCATGCAGTCGAACTATCTCCTTAATATATAATTTAACATATTCTTCAACTGTGAAAGTGGTCCTAACCATTAGAAAGTGCGCTGATTTAGTTAGCCTATCAACAATCACCCATATGGAATCCAACCTTTGAGATGTACGAGGCAAACTAGTGATGAAATCCATGTTGATCATGTCCCACTTCCAGATTAGAGATCTATACATTGCATATAACCCCCGGGCTTTTGGTGCTCTACTTTAATTCTTTGACAATTTGGATATTCGGCTTTAAATTTTACAATGTTCTTCTTCATGTCACCCCACCAATACATTTCTTTCAAATCATGGTACATTTTTGTTGACCTTGGATGGATAGAATACCTTGAATGATGTGCTTCTTTCATAATCCTCTTTCTTAGTCCATCTACATTCGGCACACATAATCTGTTTTGGCACCAAAGTACTCCTTATTGCATAAGCTCAAATGCTTTTGTCATACCACATTGCATATTTTCCTTAATCTTTAATACAATGGGATCTGCATATTGCTTCTCTTTCACTTCAGCTACTAGGGAAGATTCTGCAGCATTATAAATAATAAGCCCTTCATCTGGAGTTTCAAGAAGGCGAACCCCTAAATTTACTAGTTGGTGTAAATCCTTAGTCATCCCTTGTCCTTCTATATATGGCTCCATAGCCTTATGACTTAATGCATTTGCCACCATATTTGTTTTCCCCGGATGATACAAGATATCAACATCATAGTCTTTTAATAATTCAAGCCATCGTCGTTGTCTCAAATTTAGGTCTTTCTAATTAAAGATATATTACAAAATCTTGTGGTCAGTATATATGTCAACATGAATCCCATACAAATAGTGACACCATATCTTTAAGGAAAATATAACCGCCGCTAGCTCCAAATCATGCGTCGGATAATTTTTCTCGTATGGCCGTAATTGTCTCAAGGCATATGCTATAACTTTACCATACTGCATCAATACACACCCTAAGCCAATTCTTGAAGCATCACAATACACTGCATACCTCTCTGTGCCTTCTGGAAGCACCAATACGGGTGTAGAAGTCAACTTATTCTTCAGATCTTGGAAACTTGTTTCGCATGCATCGTTCCATTGGAACTTGGATGATTTGTGTGTTAGCTTTGTTAAAGGTGCAGAAATTGAAGAAAATCCTTCAAGAAACCTTCTATAATAACCTGCCAACCCAAGGAAACTACAAACCTCCATAGGCGTATAGGTCTTGGCCAGTTCTTCACGGTTTCTATCTTTTGAGTATCAACCTTTATTCCTTTATCAGATATAATATGACCTAAGAATGCCATAGATTTTAACAAAAACTCACATTTAGAGAACTTTGCAAATAGCTTACAATCACGAAGAATCTGCAACACCTGTCGTAAGTGATTAGCATGGTCCTCATTTGATCTCAAATAAACCAGAATATCATCTATAAAAACTATCACAAAAACATCCAAGAATGGCTTGAACACCCTATTCATCAAATTAATAAAAGCTGTAGGTGCATTAGTTAGCCCAAAGGACATGACTAGGAACTCATAATGACCGTACCATGTTCGAAAAGCTGTCTTGGGTATGTTATTCTCTATGACCCTCATTTGGTGGTAACCAGACCTTAAATCAATTTTCGAAAACCACTTGGCGCCTTGCAACTGATCAAATAAGTCATCAATTCTCGAAAGGGGATATTTGTTCTTAATAGTCACCTTGTTCAGTTGTCTATAGTCAATACACATTCTTAACGAGCCATCCTTCTTACACGCAAATTACACTGGTGCATCCCAAGGGGACACACTAGGCCTTATGTATCCTTTTACTAGTAAGTCTTTCAATTGCTCTTTCAACTCCCACAATTCTGCCGGGGCCATTCTATACGGAGGAATTGAGATTGGTTAAGTACCTAGAATCACATCGATACCAAACTCCTCCTCTCGTTCTGGAGGCAAACTCGAAAGATCTTCAGGAAATACATCAGGAAATTCATTTACCACTGGAATAGTTTGAAGAGTTGGTGTCTCCACATTTATATCCTTCACTCTAACCAGATAACATATGCAACCCTTGGAAATCATCTTTTTTTCCTTAAAATAAGAAATAAATTTACCTCTTGGTGCACCTATATTATCTCTTCATTCAAGGACTGCCTCCCTTGGAAAATGGAAACACACCCTCTTAGTTCGACAATCTACTATGGCATAACAAGAAGCCAACCAATCCATACCCATTATAACATCAAAATCTACCATTTCTAACTCAACCAGGTCAGCCATTGTATCGTGACCGCAAATAGTTATTATACAATTTTGGCACACTCTCTTAGCTATAACAGATTCACCAATCGACGTAGATACATCAAGTGGCTTAACTAGCAATTCTGGTGTTTTTTTGAACTTTCCAGCAACCAATGGAGTGACATATGATAATGTAGAACCCAAATCAACTAATGCATATACATCATGTGAAAAGATGGACAATGTACCTGTAACCATATCTTGAGAAGCCTCTGAATTTTGTCGATCTGCTAAAGCATATGTACGATTCTAAACTCCACTAGAGTCTCTTCCTTTAGCATCTCTACCACAACCTATAGGCTATACACCTATACCTGAATAAGGAACCGATGATGATGATGCAATGGATGATCCAGTAGGTCATGCCATACCACCTATGCCCCTTTAAGGGCATTCTCTCATCATATGTCCTGACATACCACACCGAAAACATGTATTTGTTCCAAATCAACATGCACCTAAATAAAGCTTTCCACAATGTCTATATGACTGTCGAGAAGGCCTTAATTAGCTCATACTCCCTTGCTCTTGATACCCCACTATTTGTGAACTCTGACTCTCATTTCTTTGTCCAAACTGGTTACCTTTGGACCCTTGAAATTATGGTGGAGCACTAGCTGCAGAATAAGAAGATAATGGCCTAGGTGGTCTATTAGAAAATCGAGGCCTAAACTCTTCTTGGGATGCCATGAACTGCCCCGTAGATCTAGACCTCTTGGAATACCCCCTTTCTAATTCTTGTATTCTTTTTCTTTGCCTCTGGTCCTCTTTTTTTTGTGCAAATACTTGTATCCTTGTTATGTCCATGTCTTTGTTCAAGAAAGCAATAGTACAATCTCTAAACAGATAGGGATCCAATCTATCCATATATTGATGTACTCTACCATCCATAGTAGTTTCTACATTAGGAGCATACCTAGCCAAAGAGTTAAACTGGAGACTGTACTCCCCCACGCTTATATTTCCGTGGAAAAGATTAAGGAACTAATCTGCATGGGCTTCTCATATCTCAAATTGAAGGTAATGATCAAGAAATGCTTCTTTGAACTCATTCCAAGTAGCTGAAAGTGCATCGATACCCCAAGATTATTTCCAATCTTTGTACCAAAGTATATCCTCCCCTTTCAATCTATATGCTGCTAGCTCAACAGTTTCTTTACCTGATACATGCATAACATCTAAATCCCTTTGGATTTGATCAATAAAGTCTTATGGGTCTTCATTAAGATCTAATCTGATGAACATGGGAGGATCTAATTTAAGAAAATCCTGCATTCGTAGGCTAGCTGCCCTATCTGCACCACTAGAACCTGTGATTGAAATGGCTTATCATTGAGCTTGTCCAGTAACTATACGAGCCAATAATAACACCGCATTTCTTAGATATTGGTCTGTAGCATTGGTAGGTGGTTCCGAGGATGCGGTTCTTCTCTTTCTTAGCTCTTCTGGAGATGGAGGAGTAGAAGAAGTTTGGGATACAAACTTAGCTTGAGCCTCACTTTGATTAGCTCATCTAGGTAGTGATTTGTTGGTCCTTTCCCCGGCAGCCTCGTCTATCTGCCTACCTGTATTCTTACTCCTTCTTATAACCGACATCTTTACTATAATAAGAGGAAAAAAATAGGTTCAATGGTTAAATATGGCTTCACCTACAACATGGGCTCTATTGAACGATCTAAGATATGAAGAAAAAGAGAACCCCTAAATGTCCCATAGACTTCTGTTTATAGATGTGGTTTACAAAATGGCCATAAACAAGACTCTATATAGACACAGATTTGTAGATACCCTAGGAAAACCGCTCTGATACCACTTTTGTCACGCCTCAACTCCTATTGAGGCAGAAAAGCACCCATAGCTGTAAAGGCCCGAGAGAACCAATTCATAACCTTGTACTTCTCATGCATGTAACTATGACAACCAAAGGTTCTAACCAACATGATATTATGTATCAATGAGAATAATTACATAGGCAAGCACAAACTTATATATACAACACTAGGCCGTTGGGGCCACCACGTCTAGAGACAAACACTACCATAACTTTGCATTAGTCTACAAAGACTCTAAAAGAAACATATACATAGTTAGGGTCGGGACAAACCCCCGCCCTACTCTTAACCTTCTGTACAATACCAATATATATGGAACAGACTCAGAAAGCCCCGAATCAACCTGGAGCTCACCAATAGTCACCGAATAGCTGTGCTCCTACTAATGAGGTGTATGAACTGAAGTACCTGTGCCTGCAGCATGAAATACAGGTCCCCCGTGAGGGACGTCAGTATGAAAATATGTACTGAGTATGCAAGGCTGAAGGTAACAACACATGATACAAAAACTCAATAGAAATCAGATATAAGTTGTACTAGTAGACCACCTTTATAAACACTTGTGAGAATACATACATTATGTTCCTTTCTTTATTTTTACCTTCTTAATTCATAATCTTTGTAAGCCATATATCATCTAAATGACCAGCTGATCAGTGGTAAATAGATAAATTAGGATCGGCCCATGCTAGGCTTACGCCTCTGAGCTACCACCTACATATAAAGATTGGGATCGGCCCATGCTAGGCTTATGTCCTTAAGCTGCCACCCACATATAAAGGTATTGAGATCGGCCCATGCTGCTTATACCCCTGAGCTATCACTCATTTTACAGATTTACGTTACTTAGTTTATTTAGCCTTTGAGATTGTTACTTTAGTGGTCATAATATTATGGTACCTTGAAATAATAACCTGCCACTAAGAGACATGTAAATAGGCACTTAATGCAACAAAAATAAGGTAGAGAGTTGTTTCCACACTAATGAATTGTTTAGGAGCTTAAAATAACACATGGATCTTAATTGAGTAAATGAAGAACTTCTGAAATTTTTAAATGAAGATAGATGTGCAGGTTTAATAATAAACACGTATTGAGGTGTTTTGATATGTTAAAGAGTGGGAAAAGGTAATTGGCTTCTTGGTATATAATACGCTACTATTACGTGTCACTTGTTACAGGACAACCTTGGAAACTTATTTGGTGGAACAAATGTTAGATTTCATGCCAAAGAGTACAAATTGGAGTATGCCTTACATACGTGGTTATATAGCTCTGAAACTAACTTGACTTGACTTCTCGCCTTTTATATTACTTATCTATAATAGAATATACGGTAAACTAGTATTAGCAATCAACCAACATAGTTAGGCTACTTAACTTCACCAAAGCAGTAATCGGGCAGTAAATACGTAATCTGTCAATCAAGGGCGTTATCTTAATTCTTTTCTCCTCCAATTACACCCATATACCATACATGTCCTTATAAGATCACCAGAACTACCTCAGCTTCATTACACCCTCCAAACAACATAAAAAAACACATTGGGCAGTAAACAAGGGCAACAATTAGTTCGGTGGTGTACCACCACACCTTTCTTCTATATATCATTACAAACTAATCACACCCTTCTCCAACATTAACATGGCAGCCCATAACATGTACATACAAAACAGTCCACAAAACAGTCCCAAATCACTCTTATTGTAGCAACCCATTATTGAACTCATCATCTCTTGAGTTCTCAATAACAAAACATCCATAACTCTCTTTCAAATTCATATACAAGGAGAAAAAAACGGAGCAGTCACCTTACGTCAATTCTGCAACTTATTCCTTTAATTGAACTCTTCAAGAGCTTGAACTTTCCTTCACACTTTAAACCAAAGAAGAAAAGAGAAGTTCTTTAATATCAAAGAAAAGTGAGCAGATTGCTTGTTCTATATTCTACCATATATTTATAATTAAGCACTTATAACATCTTTTCATAATCTTCCATGAGATAATTAAATAAAAACTAAAGGGTTTTCACTTTACCTTGGGCTGCAAAAGTGAAGGTTTCTTCAATAACCCTAAAAGGAGTTTTAGGGCTGTTGTTCTTAACCTTTGTTAAGAAAGAGAGAAAAATAAAGTTTAAAAGGGTGAAATTGTGTCTAAAATGAATAGAATTGCCAGCAATATTGAGCTTATATTGGGCCCTCTAGAACCTTTCTTATTGACCTCATTTTCAGCCACAAATTAGCCCAAGTAGGTGATGCACCTACTTAAGGGTCCAAGCTGCTGAAATTTCAAAGTAGGTGATGCACCTACTTGCTTAATTTCTTGTTGGGCTCAATTATATTTGGGCCTTGGCAGATTGTGTGTGTTGGACCATATACCCATTTTATTTCTCTTCTATTCAATTTGAGCCCAAATGAGTACATTACATTAATATAGGACCAAATATGGTCCATAGACATATGTCCATTAATTTGGTCCAAATAATTCATGTAGGTGACTCACCTACTAGCTTAATTAAGTCAAGTAAGCACCTCAATATTTTGTTCCATTTTCAGCTTCTAATCCCTTTACCTTAAACTTACACACACTTGGTCATTTTAAACTGCACGAAAAGCATATATAATTCTATCTATGCCATTAATACTTGCATAACAAACCTCACCTGTTACCTATCCTATGAGACCATACCAGGTTCCATATAATTAGAATAAGTACAAGCAAAATACGGGATGTTACAGTGGGGTTGGTATGACGATACCAATAGGATGCCTAAATGTATAATCGGTTCAATAAATTGGGACGTATGTTAAATAATTTAATTGGGATTAAAAGTGAGTTGTGTAGAAGATCTGTTAAAGTAGAGGTCTTGAAAGACCAACACCGGAAACCACACTAGCCAACACGGGAGTCTAAATGACCAAGAGATTTGAGTCCCCTTATTACTATTATATTATCGGGAGGTTCAAGTCCCACATTTCTTATATATTGTTGCTTAAGTCACCTTTAATTTATGCCGGGAGGTTTGAGTCCCCCATAAGATATAACATATGACTATCCTCTGGTTTGTGTAGCTACAGGCACTGGGGTCCTTCCAGCTGGAGGAGAGCTGGGCCCATTATCCCGTGGTTGCCTTATTATGATGGTTCTTCTACAATCCAGGCTAAGATTTTAAAGGTTCATGCTAAGCCTTGTTCCTTACCCCGACATGTGATATTATGTTGATGTATTTGGATATGATTATGTGCATTGGATCTTTGTCTAGTTTGAAATATTTCCTATGGAATTATTTTATCCCCTATCCCTGATTTACATGATAGCACTCCAACTGCTAACCGTCTCTTATATCCCCATGCGATGCAAGTGCCAAAAAATTTTCTATTTTTCCTGAGCAGTGATCAGGAGTTTGTGGTTAGTTCATGAATTGACATTGAAGTAGTGAGCTTCCATACTTTGGAAGGTTTCATTTCATGGTTCTTGTTTCCTATGTCTTATACTTTTGTTTCAAACTTGTTTTTTTGCCATAGTTGGGGGTATTTCCTGACAATTTATTGGTGTTTGGCTTTGGGAGAGGCTTTGTGAAAGACTGTGGACTTGGGTGTTGGTTGTTAGTATTGGTAGGTTTGGACATATTATCCATGTCTTGAGTTTATCCTTACTATCTTTATTATATATTTGGAATTCAATCACTATTAGTGTGAATGTTTTGTTTGACTAGTGATATAACCCTTTGGGGTTACACCACACAGTGAGGGACCAGGTCCCTCAAGATCAATTGCAAGCAAAATACCGTAAAGCAACCTGAAAGTAAGAGATGGTGCAAGAAAGAGTAAAAAACAAGGATTTTTATGTGGAAATGAAATATGGGAAAAACCATGGCTTTCCTTCTTAAGCATCTTCACATCCACTATAATCAAACTCTTGATTACAGTCTAGATTTCAGCTTAACTCTAGGCTCTTGTGCTAGTAAGAACTCTACTACAACCTCATATTTGTAACTCTACCAAGGACTCTCTCTACATTGATTAGCTCTAATCAGTCTCAAGCTTAGGAAACTCTACCTAAGCAGCTCTCTCAATAAGATAACAAGATATTACTCTTATAGCTTGAGTAATTCTTTTACAAATCAACACTCAGAAATACTCACTCATTCTTTAAGTAAATTACAAAGTTAAGAACATGAGCAATGCTTAAGCAGTCTTAAAATGGAGTTTTTGTTTCCTTATTTCTCTCTCTTTAGAATTGGCAAAAACTATTTGTAGAAGAGGCATTTCTTTCCTTTTATAGCTGGGCGATGATTAGGGCTGGAATATCATTGGACCAACTGTCCAAGTCAGTAAAAAATAGCACCTGCAAGTTTGTTACACAAGAGGACAAAATTGTGCAGATACCATGTGCTAGTTGTACTGTATGTTACACATCAGGGACCTAGTCCCTTGTAGTTTAGCTGGTCATCATCAAAGTTACATTAACAATTTTATCCCTTTTTCATGATGACAAACCAAAACATATAATTTGAGTATCAATGCACATTCATCACATTTAATCATTGATTACCACCTGAAGATGAATGTTTCTCCTATCATCATGCTTTCCCTTTCATCAAGAAACACATGGACCTAGTCCTTTGTTGTTATTTGTAGCAAAAATTGCAGTTACTTCCAACGGCAATTACTTCCCCCTATCATTGTGCCTTATCATTCACACTTGGCACATCACTTCCTTCTCTTTTTATCCATATTTTAGCACATCTTTTAGCACGTCACATACTTACTCCCTATCAGCATGCCATTCAAATCTGTAGTAATCTATAACTTAATTCACTTGCTACCCTACTTCATGAACTTAGTATTCCCCATTTTGGCATCATTAAAAAGTAAGAACTGTAAACCAAGAGTAAATTAAGTACAAATTAGTTAACTCATGGAGGGAAACACTAACATGAAGAATAGCTTTGCACTTTAAAGAGAACAAATGTTACACACAAAGCAAAGATTCATCCACTCATAATAGTTGTACCGGTACAGTAAGCTAAAATAATCATCATAAGATAATTGTCCTTAAAAGCCATTATGAGAATCAGGATATGAAATTGACACAAGGTTGATGAAGGAATTTGGAAAACATGGTTTAATTTAAGGGAGTGTTGGCTGAAAGGACGTAAACAGTATCTCCATTTTTGCATTTTTAGCAATATGATCATCCAATAACTATTTGGTAAGGTCCTTCACTTCAGTCTTCAGGTTGGTCATTCTTGCCTAGAGTTTTGCATTTTCAGCTACAGGTTCATCAGTGGTATTTGGTCCTTCAAAGGAAAACCTTTGATTCAAGAATTTAAATTCATTTAATTTAACATCTTTGGCAGCTAACTTAATCCTTAACTCCTCGATTTACATTCCCAACTTCTCTGGAACAGCTAACAACTCTGATACTTGAGAATCATTCTCTACAAGTTTTATCAAATTGATCATCAGCTTGTCTATTCCATGTGTTCCATTTATCCCAAGTACCCCAAAGTGATCAATTAATTTGTAGAGGAGGTAAATGGCATTCCATGTCTCCTTTTTTCTCATTTATTTTAGGATCAAGAGTTATTTGCTGAATGGACTTTCTGTGTCATCAACATTTTATTCCCTTTTTAATTACCCACATCCTTCATATTTTCTTTTGGTCTCATTACTTTCTTCTTCCCTTTATTAGAAACTTTTTCTTCTTGGGACCAGGTCCCTCAAAGTGTTTCTTCTTTTCCACAACTATGTGTTTTAGCTTTATTCATCAAGGTTACCAAACTTTGACATAGAGGACCTAAGGCAAAGTCTTCTATACTTTGGTTACTCAATGATCAACATATTTGATATGAGCATATACGATTTGGTTTTCTAGGTGAAAGAGAATGAGAAGGACCAGTTTGGTTTAGAGGAGGCAATGAGTGATGAGTTGAGAAAATAGCCCGATTTAGCAATTTGAAAAGTTGATCATTTTCATCAAAAGAAATTCCTTTTGGAATGACATGTCTTGTTTTTTTAAAAAAGAGTGACTCTTTATTTTGCAAACGAATTAACATTTTTTATGAGGGAAAGAAAAGACATATGGCTTTCTCAGAGAAATTGTATGATTATTAAAGCATATTATAGTGATACTAACCTGAGAGATGAGAGGGGTCTCTCTCTTTTTTGAGTGAATCTTCAAATTTGTGAAAGTCACATTTGTCCACTTTTCAAAGTTGTTCCCATGGGTGTACACCTGCAAGGGTATGGTATTGAGTTAGACTAATGTGTACCCACTTTATCAAGGATACCTATCTCCTTATCATAGCCAATTTTGTGGAGAGACATTGATTAACATATTAGGCTAAGTCAGTATCATGCTTTAATATTTGCATACTCTTTTTATCCTAGAAATTGCTCCCAAGGTAGGTCTGACGACCAGGTCCTAGACTTTACTTAATTCAGGTTGCTGAAGCTTCTTCTTCTAAGATAAATTTTCTATGGACTAGGTCCTTGAGAATCAGGACTTAATTGCATCTTTCATCCTCTTGCTTATTATTCCATCACCATTAAGGATCAATAATTTTCTTAACTAATCAGGAACTACATGCACCTCTTATATCAATCCATAGAATTCTTTTTTAGTTCATTATCTAAAGCATTTTCATTCATCAAATCATGAACGTCATTCTTGGGATTCCTTTTGAACACAAACTTCACAATATGCCAAGGACTAGGTCCTTGAGATCAACTTTTCATAATAAGACACCTTTACCTGAAGTGTCCTGAGAGAGAGAACACAGTCAGACCTTCCATCAGTGAGCTTGTTAGATTTGGGAATCCACTTGACTTTGAGTTCCCAATTATAGGATAACGGAGTGATCAAATTCTTCTTAGCCCACCTAGGCAGTGATGGCTTTCTCTTTACTTCTCTCAGAGACTCAAAGTCCTTATGATGTGTACCGTCCAGTTGAGTGTATTCAGTATTCCTTAGTTTTTCCTTAAGCCAGTTCTGACACCTTTCTTTCAAGTGTCCATCTCTTCCACAATGAGTACACAAGAGTTTGTGCCCTTTGCTTTTATCATCATAACCAACCTTTTCTTTAGACTCACTGGGTTGGAATTTTCCTTGGTAGCCTAGACCTCTACCATCATTAACACTTTGACTAGTCAAGTTAGAAAGGATTAGTGAGGAAGTAGTACATTTGAGAGACTTGTTCAACTCTTCTTTTAGGCAGACCAGGTCCCTCTCTAATTCTTCATTCATATGAAGTGCAGACATAAGGTGGTTTGAGAAGCTTTCAATATCTCCTCAAGATCAATATCAAGCCCCGAGGATTTCTTCTTCCCTTTACTATCTACACCATTTACTTTCTTCAGACTATTCATTAGACTCAATTTTTAAAGTTCAATTTTGTGATCAACTCTTCAGTTTTAGAAATTTAGAGAGTTAAAGCAATCAACTCAGGATCTTGATTCTCTATTTTTTCTTCTAAGGTATTCTTTTTAGTAGTTAGTTCACATACAGAATATATCAACACACCTGCAAACCTTTTTATTCTCCTAACTATGTAATTATCTAGATTCTCCTTAATGTTGAAGAGAGTTACCCTTTTTTCTTTTTCATTTTCTGTCTGCCCTGAATGAAAATAAGGAATCATAGATAACTATACCTTCTTCCACTGATAGCATAGATACATCTCCAGCCTTCTCATCATCACTTAAATCACTAGAAGAATCTCCCCATACAACTAGAGCTTGCTTCAGTCTTGAGGTAATCCTGATGATCTAATTTATAAATTGGACAGTTCTTAATAAAGTGTTCAGGACTTCCACATTGGTGACACACCTCAACCTTGCTTTTATTACTACTACTGCTTCTTGTTTTATGAAATTGACCTCTCTTTTTCATTGCTCTAACAATTCTATTTGCCAGATAGGTGACATCAGTCTCTTCATCATCAACTGGATCATATTTAGAAGCCTTCAATGCTTGTTATTTTTCCCTTTTTGCATCCTTCTTCTCCAAATCTTACAGCTTCTTGAGTTCATGGGTCTTTAAATTTCCAATCAGTTCATCCATGGTGGGGGTCTTCAAGTTTCTATCTTCAGTTATAACATCTACTATTCTTTCCCAAGACTTAGGAAGAACACCAAGAATTTTTCTCACTTTCTTATATAATGGAGTCACTTCTCCTAAGAAGTGAAGCTCGTTAGTGATAAAAGTGAATCTTGTACATATTTCTTGGATAGTTTCTCATTCTTTCATAGCGAAGGTTTCATAGTGAGTAGTCAATATGTCTACTTTTGAATCCTTCACATCAGTAGTAATTCATAAGTAGTACTCAAGCAATCCCAAATTTCTTTTGCATTTTCACAGGCAAAAATACTGTTACACTCATCAAGCCCTATACCACAGACCAATAGTTTCTTGGACTTATAATTCTTTTCAATCCTCTTTTTATCTTTATCATTGAACTCCCTTATGCTTTTGACAACCATTTTTGTCATATCCCCTTCTTTGACTTCTTTTGCAGGAACATACGAACCATCAAGAATGATGTCCATCAGTTTACTATCCTCAGTTATAAGGAAGTCAAACATCCTATTTTCCACCACCCATAATACTGTCCATTGAATTTTGGTGGTTTAGTTGTAGATTTCTCTTTTTCTAGGTTAGGTGGAGCAACCATTCTAACCAAGACACTCTAGGTTTGAACCTTTAATAGTGAACAGGTTCTGATACCAATTGATATAACCCTTGAGGGTTGCACCACAAAGTGAGGGACCAGGTCCTTCAAGATCAATTGCAAACAAAATATAGTAAAGTAGTCAGGAAGTAAGAGACAGTACAGAAAGAGTAAAAACATAACAATTTTAATGTGGAAACCCAAGATGAAAAAAATGATGGCTTTCCCTGACAAGCACCTCCAAATCCACTATAATCAAACTCTTGATCTAGATTTCAGCCTAACTCTAGGATCCTTGCGTAAGTAGCAACTCTACTACAAGCTCATCTTGGTAACTCTACCATGGACTCTCTCAACGCTGATTGGCTCTAATCAGTCTCAAGCTTAGGTAACTCTGCTTAAGCATCTCTCTCAATGAGAAAATAAGGCACTTGAATAATTCTTTTACAAATCAACACTATAAACACTCACTCATTCTTTAAGCAAAGTACAAAGTTAAGAACATTAGTAATGCTTGAGAAATTCTTGAAATGGAGCTTTTGTTGCCTCACTTCTCTCTCTTTAGAATTGGCAAAAATTATTTATAGAAGAGGTGTATCTTTCCTTTTATAGCTGGGTGATGATTAGGGATAGAATATCATTGGACCAGCTGTCCAAGTCATTACAAACTAGCACCTACAAGTTTATTACATAAGAGGACAAAACTATGTAGATAACATGTGTCAGCTGTACTGTAATTGCATATCCTGGTCCCTTTTAGTTTAGCTGCTCATTATCAAAACTACATATAGCAACTAGGCATATAGAGGTGGTATCCGGTCCTCGGTGGACTTGAGATACCCATCACAGCCAGGACTTGGTTCGGGTCGTGACAAGAGCTATTAGTACTACTTGTCATGTTTTGAACAAGTCAATTCTGAAGAAAACTCCTTATGAGCTTTGTGATAGCCTAAATGGCTATTAACACATGAAATTGACACAAGAATTCAAGAATCAGCAAGTAAACAAAGGCAAAATAATACACTAGAAGGAGATAAAGAAGAAGAATTGCATAAACATAAAGATAGTAGAGAGACCCTTAATTCCACTATATGATTAACAAAATAAGATGTATTAAATCTTCAATCACACCTCACTAATGGAAGATCAAACCTCCCTCTTAGGTGACCCAAAGGAAACACTCTTCCTTAAGTACACCTTTCTTGCCAAATTATCCAAGACAAGTGAAACCCTAACTTCAAATGTCAAAGGACCTATTTTTGGATTCCACCTCTCAACTATAAGTCTAAAACTACAATATAAGAGTAATATCAAGTGTCATCAAAAGTCTAATGAAAAGACAAGAAAAATGTCTATTTATACTATTACATGCCAAATGATGAAACTACCCTTAATGAACTAAAGAGAGGAGGCTGCCTTGGAGTGTTGGCTTTCAAAGTGCAAGTCTATATTCCCTTTTTAGAATGTATACTCTTCAAGTCCCTTCTTCACAAATCAAGGCATTCCCTCTCTTGGCCGAATCTACAACCCTTCACAAGCATTCAAGTGCATAAACAAAGCTTGAAGTTGTTGAAGTTCCTTGGCTTGGATCCTTGTAAAAGGTCTTGAGGGCCTTATACTTGCATCATACTCTCCATCTTGAAGAGAGTTTGTCCTCAAACTTTCTGATTTGTCAACACCAAGAGTGTCCACGAGTGAGAGATCACAAAAATTGAACGTATTGTGAACTTGGTAATTTTAAGGTAGATCGATTTGGTAAGCATTGTCGTTGATCCTTTTGAGCACTTGGAATGGTCCATCACCTCTTGGCATGAGCTTAGCCTTTCTTTGTTTTGGAAACTGATCTTTCCTTAGGTGTACCCACACCCAATCTCTGGG
>NW_025852283.1:3222-3804 GCF_002878395.1 Capsicum annuum | reverse complement strand
GCAAGAAGAAGGACACCTTATTAAAGAAAGGACGGTTTTTAAAATTAACCGCCTCTCGTCCCATATCAATTTCCTTAAAAAAGATATTCATATCAAGAAAATTGAGCAATCCTTGCAAACCCAGGAGATGATTACTAAAATAACCAATCTCCACAAAGCTTTTGAAAAAGAAATTTGTTCCGAATTCCCTAATGCTTTCTGGGAATGGAAAAAACACTTGGTTGAACTTCCTTACATCCCAGGGTTTGACGAACAAACCATTCCCACTAAAGCTAGACCTATCCAAATGAACCATGAGATGATGGAGATCTGCAAAAAAGAGATAGATCATCTTCTCAAAAATGGTATTATTAGAAACTCTAACTCCCCTTGGAGTTGCTCTGCTTTTTTTGTCAATAACAGCGCAGAGAAGGAGCGCGGCACCCCTAGACTTGTAATAAATTACAAGCCTTTAAATGCTGTCCTAAAATGGATTAGGCATCCAATCCCTAATAAAAGGGATCTTCTCAAAAGAACTTTCAAGGCCAACCTTTACAGTAAATTTGATATGAAGTCTGGATTCTGGCAGATTCAAATAGCTGA
>NW_025852283.1:2780-3122 GCF_002878395.1 Capsicum annuum | reverse complement strand
CTAAAATAACCAATCTCCACAAAGCTTTTGAAAAAGAAATTTGTTCCGAATTCCCTAATGCTTTCTGGGAACAGAAGAAACATTTGGTTGAACTTCCTTACATCCCAGGGTTTGACGAACAAACCATTCCCACTAAAGCCAGACCTATCCAAATGAACCATGAGATGATGGAAATCTGCAAAAAGGAAATAGATCATCTCCTCAAAAATGGTATTATTAGAAACTCTAACTCCCCTTGGAGTTGCTCTTCTTTTTATGTCAATAACAGCGCAGAGAAGGAGCGCGGCACCCCTAAACTTGTAATAAATTACAAGCCTTTAAATGCCGTCCTAAAATGGATCA
>NW_025852283.1:0-2680 GCF_002878395.1 Capsicum annuum | reverse complement strand
TGAATGGAATGTTTTGCCTTTCGGTCTCAAAAACGCTCCTTCAGAGTTTCAAAACATTATGAACAATATTTTCAATCCTTATACTTATATGTCAATTATTTATATTGATGATGTGCTCATTTTCTCTGAGAACATTGATTCTCATTTTAAACATTTAAATACTTTCTTTAAAATCGTTAAATTCAATGTCTTGGTTGTTAGTGCCAAAAAGATGAAGCTCTTCCAAATGTCCATTAGATTCTTAGGACATGATCTTTATCAAGGTAGTCATAGACCTATTTCTAGAGCCATAGAGTTCTCCTCTAAATTTCCTAATGAAATTACTGACAAAACGCAACTCCAGAGGTTTCTAGGAAGTCTCAACTATGTTGAAGATTTTATCCCTAATATTAGGCAGGTCTGTGAGCCTCTTTACAAAAGACTCAAGAAAACCCCAGTTCCTTGGAGTCTTGACCAAACCAATGCAGTCATCCAAATCAAAAGCTTGGTCCAGAACCTTCCGTGTCTAGGTATTCCTAATCCTGAAGCCTTCATGATAGTCGAAACCGATGCTTCAGATATTGGGTATGGGGGTATACTTAAACAAAAGATCAATGAAAATTCTCCTGAGAAGTTAGTCAGATTCACATCCGAAATATGGAATTCTGCACAGAAAAACTACAGCACTGTTAAAAAAGAAATTTTATCTATAGTGCTATGTATCACGAAATTTCAAGATGACCTTGTTAATAAGGAATTTTTGCTTAGGGTAGATTGTAAATCTGCTAAAGAGATTTTGCTAAAAGACGTTAAAAATCTTGTTTTAAAACAAATATTTGCTAGATGGCAAGCTCTCTTATCTAGCTTTGATTTTCAAATTGAGTTTATTAAAGGAGAAAATAATTCCCTTCCCGATTTTCTAACAAGAGAATTTTTACAGGGCCAAAATGAGACCCTCCACTCTGGGAAAAGTCCCAGCAGAGAGCAGACAAGAACAAACCAGGATGGCTAGACCATTCGATCCTCCATCCGCATTAACAAACCCTTTAAGACCATCAGTCCCTCAGAGGCTTACATTAAAGATGGAACTTCAGACACTGTTCCAAAACAAGTACTCGGCTTTGGCAGAATTTCCAAAGCTCACTCCACCTATGCCAAGTAAGTTGGTACATTTGAAAACAAATAAGCCTTTTGATAAAGGGCAATCATCCAGTATATCAATCCCAATCTGGCCAAGAATGTGCCTGTAACAGTACCTTCTGCGCTTGCACCAGAAAGACTGTCAATGTCATCTCAGGAAATCCTAAAGAAATCCTGTTCGACTTTATAGAACACATCCAAGATGATGAGGCTAGAAATAAATACCTTCTAGAACTCAAACGATTAATGCTTTCTCACGAAGAAAAGCCCCCCAAACCTGTTATTCAGCCTTTCAGCATGAAACAGGTTATGTCAAGGTTCGATAAACCTGCAGAGCCATCTATTGCTGATCTCAAAGGAGAAATCTCCACCCTAAAGGGAGAGATCAAGAATCTAAAGATTCAACTTGACCAGGTAGAACTTAACGTTCTTACAGATCAAGTCCTCAAAAGTATTTCCCCCCCAGAAAAGATTTCTCCTCCAGAGTCCCCCAAGACTTTCCTAATCATCCCTAGTGACCATCTTAGAGAACCAGAGCCCAGTTCTTTTCCTGGCTCGGATTCCCCTTCCACGTCCGGCAAAGCTATTTCAGCCATAAAGGCCTACAGTGAACATATAGCCGTGAAAATCGTCATAAACAAAGACTTTGTTCTTAACAGGGTCGCCCTCTTCGATACAGGAGCAGATAGTAACTGTATCGTTAAAGGTCTTGTGCCTACAAAGTATCTTACAAAGAGTACCTCTCGCCTTTACTCAGCAACGGGAGAAAAAATGACAATTCATTATCAACTCCCTAAAGCTCATGTTTGTAACAATGGCATTTGCCTTGTTAATGACTTCGTCATCACCGAAGATATCACAGAAGATATCATTTTAGGAATACCTTTCGTCAACCAGATTAGACCTTACTGGAGTGACTACGATGGAATTCGTACTACTCTCCTAAACCAAACCTTGTTTTTCCCTTTATTAAGACTCATCTCGCAAGAAGAAGGAAACCTTATTAAAGAACAAACGGTTTTTAAAATTAACCGACTTTCTTCTCATGTCAATTTTCTTAAACAAGATGTTCATATCAAAAAAACATGAATAGTAAGGATAATACTAGAGAAATTGCGATAATATACAGAGTATACTATCGACTGATGGGTACAACTTTAGCACCCCAAGCTAGATTCACTAGCCCTAGGAGTGTCACCACTCTTATGGAGGCCAACAAAGACAGATCCAATATCTTTGTCCCCAAACCCTTGGTCTGGGAAGAGGTCATCCATAATAATGAGTGGCATTTTGATGCTATCACTCAACCCATTCGTTTGTACCCCGAACAGTCTCAAATACAACGAGTTATTCAGCATCCTGATGGCTCGATTGATTTGAAATTCCTCGGTTTCGACACCCCTCGAACCTCTTTATTTCGACGATCGGTCTCGCATAGAGCTTCCACCTCAAAAACCCAGGAGGAAAGTGATGAAAATGATAATAACAATGACAAGGGCAAAGTAAGAGGAGTCGACTTCTCTGGCCCTGTCCCAAAAGTTTATTATCAGCAATCCACAAG
>NW_025852282.1:800-2396 GCF_002878395.1 Capsicum annuum | reverse complement strand
ACTCAATTCCATTTTCATCAAATCGAGGACGTGCTACAGCAGCCATAAACATAACCTTTGGAATAAAATTTTTACTTTTGTAAGAACGATATGGATCTGGCTCATGCTCTCCAGGAAGCAGGTAGTACCTTTCAACTTTTTTGGACAAAAAAAACCACTTTTCGTCGATATGAACATAATTAAACATATTCATAAACATGGGATTTGTGTGGATTGTATTCTGATCAATCATTGAGAGGCAGTATTGAAGTCGTACCTTTTTGTTTCCTTCGGTTAACTGAGGCTTGATGGAATTAAAATGTGGCCGAAGAGTTCCATCTTTCACATGCCGAAAGATGGTTGATTTTGCCATGTTCATCACAAAAGCCAGAGATCGAATATTTGTTCGACGACAAAGTGGAATTTCTTTGACTTGATTAATGTCGACTCCAATCCGTTTTCTTCCAACTTTACCTGTAAGCCTTAAAGACACATCTAACGACGACATACCATTATCAACTGATGATTGACATTGTTTCCAAATGCGCTGAATAGTTCTTATTGATTTCTTGAATAACATCGCAGCTTGTGTTATAGATCAGTATTTAAGACTTCCTTCCTTACTTTCTTTCAAAAGAAACTTTGCAATTGCTTGACGTTCTTCTAATTTCAATCGTTTATTTCTGAAGGTTGAGTCTATAGGTACGACGAACCTCATCTTTAGAGTAATGGCAAAAATAAGAGAGTAGATAAAAGAAAGAATTTGGAAATTATCCAAAACAAAAGAAAGGATACAGTAACCAAAAGATGCAAAAGAACATCTCTCAAATGAAAAGAAGATTTAGCGCCACAAAATAACCATTTGCTAAAAATTCAAATGAAAAGTAGGTTTAGCGCCAAAAAAGTGAAACAAAAATCAAATCAGAAACATAAATTTTTTGTGGAAAATCCGTACATGACGGCAAATTTGTCCTATTTTCTAGAAAATTGAATTTTGCAATAACAAATTTTTCTTAATTGTTGATGGAGCAAATGAGAGTAAAATTTTAAATTAAAGCGATACACTGATTTGGACTACTTAACTCTTTGCAAAAGAGAGAGACAGTTGTGTAGGTGGTGTATTTTTTTAGTGGATTTTTTTTTAATACTGTAGTCTCTGTTGCATTTTTTAAATTATTGTGAAATTTAATAAAAGTACCTAGTGGTCCAATACTTTTTTAAGAGGGGTAATTTAGTAACTTTAGCAAGGTCAATGCCTATTTCTTAAATATCGTGTCCGGTCAAATGACGACATGTAATTTGAGATGGAGGGAGTATTATGATATTCAATGTTCATCAATCCATAAGCAAATCACTTTCTATAGTTCCCAGTAGGTTACAATGAGTCGGTCTGATTCAAACCTATTGCTCTATACAACTCTTAAGACAAATTTATAAAATCAATCTTCTGTAAATAGAAAATGTAAATCAAAAATCAATCTTTAGAGCAAGTAAAAAGGACCAAAGGATAGCAAAAATTAATTAGTATCGTAGAACAAGAAGATATCCAAAGGATAATTGAATTAGTTAGTACCATAACAATATTAACTACAGATCTATTTTCTCTAGATCTGTAGT
>NW_025852282.1:0-700 GCF_002878395.1 Capsicum annuum | reverse complement strand
AGACAAATTTATAAAATCAATCTTCTGTAAATAGAAAATGTAAATCAAAAATCAATCTTTAGAGCAAGTAAAAAGGACCAAAGGATAGCAAAAATTAATTAGTATCGTAGAACAAGAAGATATCCAAAGGATAATTGAATTAGTTAGTACCATAACAATATTAACTACAGATCTAGAGAAAATAGATTAAAACTTGAATTAATTAATTTGTATAATCGATCAATAATAATAACAGATTTGAAATAAAAGGATTAAGTCTTGAAATAGTTAGCATCATGTATCATATATATAACAAACATCAAATGAAAACTTGCTCGAAAACTTGTTCCACCATCAAAGATGCACTTACCAAAAATAAATCATGATCGACTAATAAAAATTGAGATTAAGAACATGAATTTTGCTTGAAACTTGTGTTTTGGTGTCAAGGTGCGCAGGGAATACAGTGGAGAAAAGGAAAAGCAGAGAAAATGAAGATGAAAGAAGATTTTAGGAAAGTAAAACAATAGAGGCAAAAAACACGGTAAAGTGTCATTGATTGGAGGTTTTAGTTACCAAAATACCCTTACTGTTGGTGTTATTAACGAAAATATCCTCAAATAAGACAAAATAGTAGTAACTAAAGTCTTCATTTATATAAAAGATTAAAATATAATCATTATTATTTTAAAAAAATGTATAAATTTTAGTAACTAAAAAT
>NW_025852281.1:845-1264 GCF_002878395.1 Capsicum annuum | reverse complement strand
ATCCCTTTTTTTTTTCCTTTAAAATTCGGTTTAATTTTGCCGGTTCGATCGACGAATCTTTTTGTTTTTCCTCTTGGCGGAAACGAGAAAGGGGGCAAGGAGTAGGGGCGCGCGTGCGGCGTGTGACGGGCGGCGCAGGAGATGAAGCATAATACAATTTGGAGTGCTGGGAATGACGGATGCCATCATACCAGCACTAACGCACCGGATCCCATCAGAACTCCGAAGTTAAGCGTGCTTGGGCGAGAGTAGTACTAGGATGGGTGACCCCTTGGGAAGTCCTTCTGTTGTATCTCTTTTTTTTTTTTGCCTTAAAAATTCGATTTAATTTTGCCGGTTCGATCAGCGAATTTTTTTGTTTTTCCTCCTGGATGAAACGAGAAAGGGGGCAAGGCGCAGGGGCGTGCGTGCGGGGTGTG
>NW_025852281.1:0-745 GCF_002878395.1 Capsicum annuum | reverse complement strand
ATGGGTGACCCCCTGGGAAGTCCTCGTGTTGCATCCCTTCTTTTTTTTTTCCTTAAAAATTCGGTTTAATTTTGCCCGTTCGATCGACGAATCTTTTTGTTTTTCCTCTTGGCGGAATGAGAAAGGGGGCAAGGCGCAGGTGAACGCGTGCGGTGTGTGACTGGCGGCGCAGGAGAATGAGGCATAATAAAATTTAGAGTGCTCGGTATGACGGATGAAATCATACCAGCACTAACGCATCGGATCCCATCAGAACTCAGAAGTTAAGCGTGCTTGGGCGAGAGTAGTACTAGGATGGGTGACCCCCTGGGAAGTCCTCGTGTTGTATCCCTTTTTTTTTTCCTTTAAAATTCGGTTTAATTTTGCCGGTTCGATCGACGAATCTTTTTGTTTTTCCTCTTGGCGGAAACGAGAAAGGGGGCAAGGAGTAGGGGCGCGCGTGCGGCGTGTGACGGGCGGCGCAGGAGATGAAGCATAATACAATTTGGAGTGCTGGGAATGACGGATGCCATCATACCAGCACTAACGCACCGGATCCCATCAGAACTCCGAAGTTAAGCGTGCTTGGGCGAGAGTAGTACTAGGATGGGTGACCCCTTGGGAAGTCCTTCTGTTGTATCTCTTTTTTTTTTTTGCCTTAAAAATTCGATTTAATTTTGCCGGTTCGATCAGCGAATTTTTTTGTTTTTCCTCCTGGATGAAACGAGAAAGGGGGCAAGGCGCAGGGGCGTGCGTGCGGGGTGTG
>NW_025852280.1:0-1593 GCF_002878395.1 Capsicum annuum | reverse complement strand
TACTGAAGAATGGAATTTTACATTCTATTCAAGACCCTCCTAAACAACGGGAATTTACTTTCTATTCAGGACCCTCCTGAAAAATGATACTTTACATTCTACTCAGGACCTTCCAGGAAAATGAAATTTTACTTTCTGTTCAGGACCCTCCTGGAAAATGAAACTTTACTTTTGTTTAGGATCCTTCTGAAAATGAGAATTTAATTTTCATTCAAGACCATCCTGAAAAATAGAATTTTACTTTATGTTCAGGACCCTCCTGAAAAATAGGATTTTACTTTCTGTTCAGGACCCTCCTGAAAAAATGGGACTTTACTTTATGTTCAGGACTCTCCTGAAGAATGGAATTTTACTTTATGTTCAGGACCCTCCTTAATAATGGGACTTTACTTTCTATTCAGGACACTCCTTAAAAATGGGACTTTACTTTATGTTCAGGACCCTCTTGAAAATGAGATTTTACTTTTGTTTCAGGACCCTCCTGGAAAATGGGACTTTACTTTATGTTCAGGACCCTCCTGAAAAATGGGAATTTAGTTTTTATTCAGGACACTCCTAAAAATCGGGAATTTACTTTCTGCTCAGGACTCTCCTAAAAAATGGGATTTTACATTCTGTATAGGACCCTCCTAAAAAATGGAAATTTACTTTATGTTCAGGACCATCCTAAAAAATGGGAATTTTGTTTCTGGTCAGGAACCTCCTGAAAAATGGAATTTTACTTTCTGTCCAGGACACTTCTGTAAAATAGGACTTTACTTTCTGTTCAAGACCCTCCTGAACAATGGAATTTTACTTTCTTTTCAGGACCTTCCTAGAAAATGGGATTTTTCTTTATGTTCAGGACCTTCCTAAAAAATAGGAATTTACTTTCTATTTAGGACCCCCCTGAAAAATGGTATTTTACTTTCTGTTCAGGACCTTCCTGGAAAATGAAAATTTACTTTATGTTGATAACCCTCCTGGAAAATGGAACTTTACTTTTGTTTAGGATCCGTCTAAAAAATGAGAATTTACTTTTCGTTCAAGACCCTCCTGAAAAATGAAATTTTACTTTATGTTCAGGACCTTCCTGAAAAATAGGATTTACTTTCTGTTCAGGACCCTCCTAAAAAAATAGGACTTTACTTTAAGTTCAGGACACTCCTAAAGAATGGAATTTTACTTTCTGTTCAAGACCCTCCTGAACAATGGGAATTTACTTTCTATTCAGGACCCTCCTAAAAAATGGTACTTTACTTTCTGTTCAGGACCTTCCTGGAAAATGAAATTTTATTTTCTATTCAGGATCCTCCTAGAAAATGAAACTTTACTTTTGTTTAGGATCCTTCTGAAAATGAGAATTTACTTTTTGTTCAGGACTCTCCTAAAAAATGAAATTTTACTTTATGTTCAGGACCCTCCTAATAAATAGGATTTTTCTTTCTGTTCATGTCCCTTCTGAAAAAATGGGACTTTAATTTATGTTCAGGACTCTCCTAAAAAATAGGATTTTATTTTCTGTTCAGGACCCTCCTTGATAAATAGGACTTTACTTTATGTTCAAGACTCTCCTGAAGAATGGAATTTTACTTTATGTTCAGGACTCTCCTT
>NW_025852279.1:1316-1643 GCF_002878395.1 Capsicum annuum | reverse complement strand
TGGGATTTTACTTTATGTTCAGGACCCTCCAAAAAAATGGCATTTTACTTTTGTTCAGGACACTCCTGAAAAATAGGATTTTATTTCTGTTCGGGACCCTCCTGAAAAATGGGATTTTACATTCTGTTCGGGACCCTCCTGAAAAATGGGATTTTACTTTATCTTCAGGACCCTCCTAAAAATGGGATTTTACTTTTGTTCATGACCCTCCTGAAAAATAGGATTTTACTTTATGTTCAAGACCCTCCTGAAAAATGGGAATTTACTTTCTATTCAGGAACCACCTGAAAAATGGGATTTCACTTTATGTTTAGGACCCTCCTGAAA
>NW_025852279.1:452-1216 GCF_002878395.1 Capsicum annuum | reverse complement strand
TGAAACTGGGATTCTACTTTATGTTCAGGACTCTCCTGAAAATGGGGATTTTACTTTCTGTTCACGACCCTCCTAAAAAATGGGATTCTAAATTCTGTTCAGGACTCTCTTGAAAAATGGGATTTTACTTTCTGTGCAGGACCCTCCTGGAAAATGGGATTTTACTTTCTGTGCAGGCCCTTCTGGAAAATGGGATTTTACTTTATGTTCAAGACCCTCCTAAAATTGGGATTTTACTTTATGTTCAGGACCCTCCAAAAAAATGGCATTTTACTTTTGTTCAGGACACTCCTGAAAAATAGGATTTTATTTCTGTTCGGGACCCTCCTGAAAAATGGGATTTTACATTCTGTTCGGGACCCTCCTGAAAAATGGGATTTTACTTTATCTTCAGGGCCCTCCTAAAAATGGTATTTTACTTTTGTTCAGGACCCTCCTGAAAAATAGGATTTTACTTTATGTTCAAGACCCTCCTGAAAAATTGGAATTTACTTTCTATTCAGGAACCTCCTGAAAAATGGGATTTCACTTTATGTTTAGGACCCTCCTGAAAAATTGGATTTTACTTTTTGTTCAGGACCCACCTGAAAAATGGTATTTTAGTTTATGTTCAAGACCCTCCTGAAATATGGGATTTTACTTTCTGTTCCGGACCCTCCTAAAAAATGGGATTTTACTTTATGTTCAGGCCCTCCTGAAAATTAGGATTTTACTTTTTGTTCAGGACCCTCCTGAAAAATGGGATTTTACTTTATATTCTGGGC
>NW_025852279.1:0-352 GCF_002878395.1 Capsicum annuum | reverse complement strand
TGTTCAGGACCCTCCTGAAAAATGGGATTTTACTTTATGTTCAGGACCCTCCTGAAAAATTGGATTTTAAGTTCTGTTAAGGACCCTCCTGGAGAATGCGATTTTAGTTTCCGTTTAGGACCCTCCTAAAATATGGGATTTTACTTTATGTTCAGGACCTTCCTGAAAAATGAAATTCTATTTTATGTTCAGGGCCCTCCTGAAAAATAGGATTTTACTTTATGTTCAGGACCCTCTTTTAAAATGGGATTTTACTTTCTGATCAGAACACTCCTGAAAAATGGGATTTTAATTTATGTTCAGGTCCCTCCTGAAAAATGGTGTTTTACTTTATGTTCAGGACCCTCCTGAA
>NW_025852278.1:1057-1847 GCF_002878395.1 Capsicum annuum | reverse complement strand
GTGTCTACATCATGCCCCTTTTGGATGTAAACACATGGTGTTTTCATACAAAGCAGTAGACAATGAGGCGGAATTTTGTCCTGACCTTTATTTAAAAGCACGGAGCAAGAGGAAGGAGAAAAACCAGGTCTTGACTTAGGACATCCTACCCACCCAAGTTATTAGGGGATCAAGTGACAAGTATCTCAAAGGATTGGAAGGAGATGGACTATACCGAGTTGGAGAGTCGAGTGAGGTTGCATCGAGGTTCCGGTCCGCGGCTCTGTCATTACATCAAAAAAATGAAAATTACAAGTTAAAACATAGATGAAATTACAAAATCCTATTTATATAACTTCTGTTGGCTCATGACTCGACTTTCATCACCCTATTCTTCAGGTGGGCTCCTGACTTGCAATTTCTTTCAACTTGTTGCTTGGCTTTCAATTGCTTTTCTTATGCTTGACTTTTCACTTGTTCACCCTATTCTCCAGGCGGGCTCCTGACTTGATATTCCATCACTTTGTTGCTTGAGTTTTCACTTCTTCATTCTGTTCTCCAGGCGGGCTCCTGACTTGCTATTTCATCACCCCGTTCTTCAGGCGGGCTCTTAAAACCCAAAATTAAAAGTAGAATGAAAATTATCCCAAACAAGAATTATAATAAAGTAGTATTTCATTTTTTGAAAGCGTTGTCCCATTTTCCAGGAGGGTCCTGGATATAAAGTAAGGTCCCATTTTCCAGGAGGGTCCTGAACATAAAGTAAAATCCCATTTTTCAGGAGGGTCCTGAACATAAAGTTAAATCCCAT
>NW_025852278.1:546-957 GCF_002878395.1 Capsicum annuum | reverse complement strand
AAATCCCATTTTTCAGGAGGGTCCTGAACATAAAGTAAAAATCCCATTTTTCAGGAGGGTCCCGAACATAAAGTAAAATCCCATTTTTTCAGGAGGGTCCCAAACATAAAGTAAAATCCCATTTTTCAGGAGGGTCCCGAACATAAAGTAAAATCCCATTTTTTCAGGAGGATCCCGAACATAAAGTAAAATCCCATTTTTTTAGGAGGGTCCAGAACATAAAGTAAAATCCCATTTTTCAGGAGGGTCCTGAACATAAAGTAGATTCTCATTTTTCAGGAGGGTCCTGAACATAAAGTAAAATTCTGTTTTTCAGGAGGGTCCTGAACATAAAGTAAAATTCCATTTTTTAGGAGGGTCCTGGACATAAAGTAGATTCCCATTTTTTAGGAGGGTCCTGAACATAAAGTA
>NW_025852278.1:0-446 GCF_002878395.1 Capsicum annuum | reverse complement strand
TGTCAGTTAAAAACTTAGTGGTGGTTTGCAGATCTTGGCTTCTCAGGTATCTTCTCAGCACTCGTTCCTTTCATCTTTGGTCTAAATCGCTAAAACTTGCCCTGTCTTGCCACATCATCGACCCGGATCCAGATTGAGGGAAGTGAGTTCTGACTCGAACAATGGGCTTCCATTTTACCATGCCTCAGAGGTGCACCCTTTTCCCAAATCTGAATGCTTCCACGAATCCAATAGCCTATCGGTTGATAGACTTTCTTTGTTTTATGTTGAATTACGATCATATTTCTTTCCTGTGCTGTTCCTTGGCTTTTCCTTGTATAATTGGAAAGACTGGTAGTAAATTTTGAAATCCTTTCTCACTTGTTTTGACACAGACTTGACTTAAAATGTAAAGAAATGATGGTGACTTTTATTTTGATAAATGACATAAAAAGACAAAAAGCTTG
>NW_025852277.1:0-3864 GCF_002878395.1 Capsicum annuum | reverse complement strand
TTTTTTTTTTCTTCACCCATTTTGTTACTTAATCAAAAACACTATGATGGGAATATACAACTCTTTTTTTTTTATTTTTTTTTATTTTTTGTTAAGCATCCCTATGATAGCCACCCTCAGTTTAGACTATTTATGTTAGTCGAGGTGCATAATGTCCAAGAAAGGACCAGGGCGCCACTACCGATCACAATATTTTCATGTACCAATAACTAAACTTTGGGGCATCACTTTCACCATTTTCCTCTTATTTTGCCACACTCTTTACTCAACTTGATTCTACAATTTAAAGCGCTTAGGAGCTTTGGATCAAATTATGGTCTTTTAAAAAAAAATGGATTCAGCTACATATGGGGTTGCCAAAGAAAATAGCTAAAGGCTCAATGGGTGTTCACTAGGACAATGTACAGAGGTAGGTAAAAAGAAGATAAAAAATCAGGGCTGCCAAAGAAATGCCTAAATCATCTCCTAAACTCACAATCTTTATTTCACTTCACACACACATTAGGCAAGTTCTAGCATCAGTCACAATAAAGAATATACAATAACCTTACACACACATGGAACATGGTCAACTTAATTAGGAGCATTATAGATTCTTGACCCAACAGATAAATGAATTAAACCACAAACAATTATCACAGAATGAGTCACAACTTAGAGCCTAAATGTTTCAATAGTAGTGATTCAGCACAAACTCCTGTTATAATGCCATGCCGTCTATAAGAACAATTTCATGCAAAAATCTGACTAATTATAACTAACTAACTACGACTAAATCAAAATGACTATAGAAGAAATGCGGACAAGCAGTACGCAATACAGCAGACAAGGCAATCAATACAGTAGACAAGGCAATCCGCAGACAAGGCAATCCAGGCGTACACGTACTTATACCCGCACCCCACACTAAGAAGGAACACACTGCCCTCAGTGTAAATAAATAAGCAAAAACCTGGTTAGTCAGACTCCTCCTCTATATCCGGGGTCATACCCCCTGCGTCAGAATTATCATCAGAGTTGTCCTCCATATCAGAGTCTAGCAGTCGGTGATCATCGTCTGTCGGCACATCATCATCTAGAGGTTCTTCAAAATTTACCCCCACTCCATACATGGATGGAGCATGCTCATTAAGCGGGTAGTCATAGTCCAACTGCCGAAGCTTGCATCAGTCGGCACACGACCCCCATTCATCATAGTAAACCTAGTCATGTCATACAGATGGCAAAAAAAAACTCTCATCTCGAGCATGTCTCTCAGCAGTGGTAAGGTTGATGCCTTGACTAGTTTCTGTATCTTTGATTTTCGTGAGGTCCAACTTCTTTGGGTTTTGTGGCAGCTTATGGTCTGCTGGCTGCTCCTCAATGTGCTCTTTCCTTAAAATTACAGTCAACAAGTTGCCAAAACTGAAATGGGACTTTTTGTGCACCCTTGCTTTTTGCATCGACGTTCGTATAACTGCACCAATGTTGATGGGAACATTCATCATTAGAGCATATACCAAGCAGACTCAATCACGCGTGACCTTAGTGTATTGTGTCCCAGGAATCAAGCAGGAATTTACTATTCTTAACCATATGCGAGCTTCTCTGTTCAAACAAGCATATGGGTAAGTATTGTGACGACCATTATCTTTATGATGAGTCCACCGGGTCATGGACCTTGATCCACACAACGTATGTCTGATGGCTCTGTAGGGAGGTCTGTTGTAGAGCTCCTTGAGTGGTGATTGATCCACACTTGGATTACCCAGGAAAGAGTTGAAGAAATCAGCATTCAATTGCAAGATTTGCCCCCGAATCTTTACTTCATTTCCCGTAATCCTTGGAGACCAGTTGGCATAAAACTCTCAATTCAAATCAAGATTATATTTTCCCATATCTCGGAAGATAAAGTCAAGTTTTAGTGCCATAATCTTTGCCAAAATGCGAGGGCAGTTCTTTGCTAAACTTTCCTTCTGCATCGACTCCACATGTACATATTTCTTCACTTTATTATTTCTATACCATTCCTTCCCTTCCTCCTCCAGAACCCATTTGATCCCAAAAGTACGTCAAGGCACTTGAATAGAGGAGGAATCAGCCTGGTCCTTTCTTGACCTTTTTTAACCTTTTTTGTGAGGTGGATGCTTTCTCTTTTCCCTGTCGTTCTTTCGAAGCCATGTTACCTACGATCATAATAGGGTCATGTTAGTCTCATTTCG
Organism: Capsicum annuum; assembly: GCF_002878395.1. Classification (NCBI taxonomy): domain Eukaryota; kingdom Viridiplantae; phylum Streptophyta; class Magnoliopsida; order Solanales; family Solanaceae; genus Capsicum; species Capsicum annuum. Next base: position 1,663 of record NW_025852277.1, on the reverse strand, counting down.
TAAAATTCACTATAATCGAAAAAAATAGTGATGGCTCCACCCCACACTTAATTTGTTTGCACAAACTAATTGAGTGAGTGTTGTCGATTACTCAGACCTCATCGACATACATTTAGATGGTATGTGCCAACAACATTATTAGTGCAGTCACACTTTCAATCCTTTACTTTACATAACAATTTCTCAGTTTGATATACAGAAGCAGGACACAATGGTCCTGTAATCTTGACTATCATTTCCAACTTTATTTCATTTGAGCAATGCAATCTTTGAACAAGACTACCACATAGAAATCTTATCATGCTATAGCATAGAAATAATTACACAATTTTATGCTTTTGGTTAATCATGATCATTACTTCGATGAACGAGTCACTTACATAGTCAAGCTTACAACTCCCAAAATTATGCATTAAACTTCAATATTCCAACTCCATAATAATAAAAAAAATTATGATAGTGAATACCAATCAATACATGCCGGAGTAAAATCAAGATTACCTATGAGAATCCTTTCACTCAATGAGATGTATTTTTCAAAAATCATAACAAAATAACCATACTCTTATCACCAAGAACTACTACAAAATCTAGTTAACCATTATAAGCGTAGCAATGAAACAACTACGGAACATGAAAGAACAACTTACTTGGTGATAAATTCGTGACGAATCGGGAAGGTAAGCCTGCAGGATTAGATGAGAAAAGAGAAGGGGTTGGAGAGGGAAAGGTTGCTTGGGCGACGCTTAGGTTTAAGAAAAATTAAGTGGGGTTTAAGGGTAGAGGATATATTTAAAAGATGAGACATGGGTCGGGTTGGTCCATTTAAAAATGGGTTATTAGGCAAAATTTACGTTGATAGGCGGCGCCCATAGAATCGCCTAAGCATAAGTACGCGGCGCCTAACCTATCGCCTATATTGGCATAGGCAGCGCCTAACCTATCACCCATGTTGGTATAGGCGGCACCTAACCTATCGCCTATGTTGGCATAGGCGGCGCCTAACCTATCGCCTATGTGAGGAAGTGAGCATAGGCGATGGCATAGGCGGCGCCTAACCTATCGCCTATGTTGGCATAGGCGGCGCCTAACCTATCTCCTATGTGAGGTAGTGAGCATAGGCGATGGCATAGGCGGCGCCTAACCTATTGCCTATGTTGGCATAGGTGGCGCCTAACCTATCCCCTATGTGAGGCAGTGAGCATAGGTGATGGCATAGGTTGTGCCTAACCTATCGCCTATGTTGGCATAAACGGCGCCTAACCAATCGCCTAATTGAGGCAGTGAGCATAGGCAATTAGAAAAGCAGCGCACTCTTGGCCCAATTGAGGCAGTGAGCATAACCGATCCCTACGCTACCACTACAGACCTCATTGAAAGTCACAAAATAAAGTCGTACCGCAAAAATTTTTGGGTCGAATCTACATAATTTGAGGCGCGACTCTAATGCAAATCATACTTGAGCCTTACACATTTGACCACTCCCACTTACCTGTATTGTTCCATCATTCCTAGACTTACCACCATTGACATGAATCACTTCCAAATCAAAATTGGGACTAATCTCCTCCTTTGTACTTCATGCACCTACACTTAATCAAAAACAACAAAAATGGTTAGAAGGATGGGTTGCCTCCCACCAAGCGCCTTAGTTTTGGTCGTG
>NW_025852276.1:356-2729 GCF_002878395.1 Capsicum annuum | reverse complement strand
AATTGACCATCTTCTACAGAATGGTATTATTAGAACCTCTAATTCTCCATGGAGTTGCTCTGCCTTTTATGTCAATAACAGTGCAGAAAAGGAGCGAGGAACCCCTGGGCTTGAAATAAATTACAAGCCTTTGAATGCGGTATTCAAATGGATCAGACATCCGATTCCTAATAAAAGGGATCTATTAAAAAGAACTATCAAAGCTAATCTTTACAGCAAATTTGATATGAAGTCCGGGTTCTGGCAAATTCAAATTGCTGAGAAAGATAAATACAAGATGGCATTTAACATCCCATTTGGACATTATAAGTGGAACGTCTTGCTTTTTGGCCTTAAAAACGCTCCTTCAGAGTTTCAAAACATCATGAACAATATCTTCAATCCTTATACCTATATGTCAATTGTTTATATTGATGATGTGCTTATTTTTTCGGAGAACATTGATTCCCATTTTAAACATTTAAAAACTTTCTTCAAAATTGTTAAATTTAATGGTTTGGTCGTTAGTGCCAAGAAAATGAAGCTCTTCCAGACATCTATAAGATTCTTAGGGCATGATCTTTATCAAGGTAGCTATAAACCTATTTGTAGAGCCATTGAGTTCTCCTCTAAATTCCCTAATGAAATTATTGATAAGACTCAGCTCCAAAGGTTTCTAGGAAGTCTTAATTATGTTGTGGATTTCATTCCTAATATTAGGCAGGTCTGTGAACCTCTTTATAAAAGACTCAAGAAAACCCCAGTTCCTTGGAGTTTTGATCAAACCAATGTTGTCATTAAGATTAAAGAATTAGTCCAGAACCTTCCTTGCTTAGGAATTCCTAACCCCGATGCCTTCATGATAGTTGAAACTGATGCTTCAGATATAGGGTATGGGGGTATCTTAAAACAAAAGGTTGATGATAGCTCTCATGAACAATTAGTTAGGTTCACATCCGAAATATGGAACCCTGCACAAAAGAATTACAGCACTGTTAAAAAAGAAATTTTACCGAAGGATGTAAAAAATCTAGTTTCAAAATAGATATTTGCTAGATGGCAAGCTCTCCTATCTAGCTTTGATTTTAAAATAGAATTTATTAAAGGATAAAATAATTCCCTTCCCGATTTCCTAACAAGAGAATTTTTATAGTGCCACAATGAGACCCACAACACTGGGAAAAATCTCAGTCAACAACAACCAATCTGATCAAACCAAAATGGCTAGACCATTTGATTTGCCACCAGCATCATCAACCCCCTTGAGGCCATCAGTCCCCCAGAGGCCTGAACTAAAATCGGAGCTACATTCACCGTTCCGCAACAAGTATGCAGCTTTGGCAGAATTTCCCAAGCTTCCTCCACCAATGCCAACCAGATTGGTAGATCTTAAAACCAATAAACCCTATGATAAAAGATCATCTTCGAGCTCATCGGTACAGTCAAAACAAAGCAATGCCATGAAGTCTCCAGAAACCTTTGCACAGGCTGTAAATCTCGCAATAGCCAAAGCAACACCCACTCCTCCTATCAAAGAAGAATTCAAATTCATTACCACTCAGGTAATGCCCATTATTGCTTTGGATAAGGAATATGAGGGCTATCCTCTGGAACAACTTATTAAACCAGTCTACAATGACAAAAATTTTGTGGATATAGAGAGTCTACTTAAAACCAGAAGATATTATGAAGCCATCTTGGTAGATACAGATTCTATCGAAGTAGTGCATACTATGAATGAAAGGAATCCCGAATATATCGATTATTCTAGGTTCACCATTATGAGGGTATTAACCTCGTTTAACTAGTTTGCAGATCACCTGCGTACCCCTATTGCCTTATCTATGCCACATAGGCCCCAAACTTACAATTGGTACGACTACAAGTCTGTTTTGTTCAATTTTCTCTATGTTAGACCAGGGCACACTTGGTTTATTAAATACTGTCCTGCTATGGTACAAGCTATTATACCAAGATGGTTTTACGAATGGTGAGTATATTTCGGAGGGATTAAAGAAATCCTTCCTCAACAATTCCTTAACTGCTTTACTGAGATTTATTCAAAAGAAAGATGTGTAACCCTTCCAGAGCACATCCAAATGTGCAAGTTCTTCATTAAGAAGCGAGTTTCTTATATCATCTCCTGGAATTTAGCCAAAGGAGAACGAGACAGAATTAAACATTTATCTAAACAAATAAAAGTTAAAGGTTGGACCCCCAAGCCAACCGCTCCAAAAACTCCTGATAAAGGAAAGACCATAGCATCTTCAACCAATGTCTCACAGAGTAAAAAGGCACTCAAAGAGAAATTAAAAAAGGCTTTGCAAGATACGGAAAATCAAGAAAGCAACGAAGAAGAAGTACTACAGCTTCTGGAAGAAGCTTCCTCCACAG
>NW_025852276.1:0-256 GCF_002878395.1 Capsicum annuum | reverse complement strand
CATCTGCTTTTCAAAAAGAAAAAGCATTTCTTTATAGAAAGAGGACAACTTTCAAGAAAAGCTAAGGGAATATACTTTTCAAAAGAAAAGGCTAAATCATAGCCTTACAAGTGTATACTCCAGATGTATAATCATTATTTCTCTTGTCTATATAAGACGAATTGTAACATAAGAGAAGGCATCAGATATTTCCTCAGACTAGAAATTCTCTCCTGCCCAATCTCTTGTAAACTCTCCTGTAATGTTTTGAAGTTTG
>NW_025852275.1:0-6637 GCF_002878395.1 Capsicum annuum | reverse complement strand
AGACCAAATATATTTGGACAGCATGGGGATGTCAATTGTTCAGGGGAACTATATGAAAATAGTTGAAATCAATGTCGTGATTATGAGAGACCCTGGTTTATGCAAAAGGGTGTGGTACAGTTTCACACCCAAAAGTGACAGGATATGACACGGAAAGCCCCAAAGCAAAGTGGAGATCACCAAAAGCAGCTGGATATCCTGACACCTACTTGTGCGGTGTATGAGCTAAGGTACCTATGCCTGCATCATGAAATGCAGGTCCCCCATTGGGGACGTCAGTACAAAATATGTACTGAGTATGTAAAGATGTAGATAATCACATCTGATATAGGAGCTCAATAAAAATAAGAAATATGTGAATAAATCATAATAGGAGTGGACCACACTTACTAGAACTTGTGACAACCTGTACATTGTATTTATTCCATCACTTTATCTTTGTTCTTATCATCTTTGTAATCATTACTGTACTGTACCGTGACCATTAGGTTGCCTCTAGTACATATCAACTGGGATCGACCCATGATAGGCTTATTCCCTTGGGATACCACCCATAAACACATAAATAGGGATCAACCCATGATAGGCTTATGTCCCTGGGATACCATGCGATAAGAGAGAACTTCCATCACTTAGTTCAATTAATTTTTGGGATTGTTATTTTGGTCGCCACCGCATTTTTGATACTTTGAAACAATGATACATCAATAAGAGACATATAAATAGACCATCAATGCAATAATGATGAAGTAAAAACTCATTGGCACATCAATGAAGTGTTTTGGAGTCATCAATGCCATAACCATGAAGTAGGAACTTATTAGTATATCAATTATACGTTTTGGAGTCATTAATAGCACATGGATCTTGTTTGAGTAACCGGATACCTTCTAACATTCATTAGTGCAATAAACATGTAAGATTTTGAAGACAAGTAAGTATTGAAATGTCTTGACATCTTGTAGGGTAAAAACAAGTTCATTGGTAACGTAGGACATCATACAAAACCATTATGGATCACATGTTATTGAATAACTTTGGAAACTTTCTTAACAGAGCAATTGTTCACTTTTATGCCAAAGATATGGTATAGAGTATGCTTTACATACCTAACTGTCAACCTTCAATAGTAGTCCCAAATGGACTTCCAGTCTTTTCGGATTACTTATCTACAATGAACATATATAGCAATCTAGTATTAGCAACCAAACGTTACAATTCAATTATTTGAATTCACCAAACTAGTGGTTAAGTAGTAAGCCTTAATTACACCATAAAGGGTGTCACTTTAACCCTCTTATACTCCAATTACATTCACATGTCATGCATATTCATACAACATCCTCCAATATCAAGTTTGGATTCATTTATCCTTCCAACCAATCCATTAAACCAAATTGAGCCATAGAAATAAATAATCATCATTTCAATAGTATATCACCATATCCACCATCCATAACTCAATTACCATATCCACCTTCCACAATTCAATACAACCAAACCATGCAAAATAGTCCATAACCCTATTTCCATCACCTTTCAATAATAACCAATACATATAAACCTCTATCACACACATATATATGGAAAAGAATAAAGGAAAACAATATTCATATCATAGAATTCACCTCTTTATTATTCAATCCTTTTTGCACAAATAATAGGAGCCATTTGAAGCTCTCGAGATGACAAACGCAGTTATCGGATTACTTTGGAATTTCTACGGTTGAATCAAAAGTAATTTAAAGGTCAAATTTGGCTAGGGTTTGTTCTTTCTCAATGATTGATGATGAAAATGAGTTTTTGAACTCATATACATGTATATATACACATATTCCCATCCATAATATAATAGGAAATGACCAAAATGCCTTTAAAATTTAAATAATGTCAAATATGTCCTTTGATGGACTGTTTTGATAAGCTAAAGTAGATCGACCATAAATCTTTGCTCCGATATCAGATTTGGGTGAAATTCATATCGTTAGAAGGATAATTCAACGGGATTTCATTTCATATAAAGTAGGCCACCCAGTTCGTCCTGTACAAGGAGTTATGGTCATTTGAAGTTGACCCTAAAAATCTGTTTTGATAGACCGAAGTAAAACGAATATAACTCCTTACACAGATGTTGGATTTGTATGAAACCAATTGTATTGGAAAGAAGACTCAAAGATATTTCTTTTCATAGGTCGCAGCTCTCCCAGTTCATTATATTAAGGTAGTTATGATCGTTCGAAGTTGACCCAAAAATTCTGCTGGCCTCAGTAGTTTGTCTGCAGGAAATTTTCCTGCACATTTACTATTCCCAAATATCCCGGCCACCGTTTTATAGTTTCGAACGTGCTCGATTATCTCCGTAACCTATATATTTTTGGAAATCTTTATATCGTTGGAAATATTATTCAATAACCTACGTATGGAACCACTGACGGGCAAATTCCGGTATAAATAAAATAAAAAAAAATTAATTCCATATAAATAAGACCAATACACGTACTTGAATATGGGGTGTTGCAACAAGTTCGTTAAGTACATCACGAAACAACAAAGGGACAAACAAAAACTTCAACCAAGGAACATGGCGTTTATGAAATTTAAAGCAATTCAGAATAATACATACATATCTTTTAGAGTACAAAGATGCTTTGGTGGACAAGGTATCCTATCATCCAGTTTTGTGGTTGCTTGGATCAGAAAGTGCAAAACGTAGCCTTTAATAGTTGCGATTATTGCTGCATAAGCTGCACCAGAGAAAAAGCTCGACTTTCTTTTTCTTTCTGTGGAGCTGTATATGCATCGTTGCCGATTATTGCGAAAATGAAAAGATGTGAGTGATTATCCCTGATTTTGCTAACATTTTAAATGTGTACCTATAAGGAAAGATAAGAATAAAGAACAAAAGGAGCCACTAAACGAGGGAAGGGAAAACAATTGTTAAGTAAAATTCTTCATCATTGTCACCGGCTATATTTTATCGTAAAATATGGCTAACCTGTGTTTGTAGAGCGCAACCTTTTGCCAAGATCGTGGCTATTTTCAGCCTGTGTTGTAAGTACATCCAGGTATCTGGAGAATGAAACACCTCAGATTTCATAAATACTCCCTCGTACCAAAAGCGATAGAAGGGGTAATGAGGTTGAAAATAAAGAAATGAATAGGATGATCATAGAACTTCTTTTGTGGTGTAATCTGAGAACGGTGACGATTTTTTTTACCAGTGTTCAGGGCGGAGGTCATGAGGAAGTCTAGAGGAGCACTTTTCCCGGAAGAGGTAGTTAAATGCGATTTCAATACTTATGAATCTTCTCTGTGCCTTCCCGGTAGCTTAAAATATTGCGTGTTTTTATGTTGTTTTTTTCCTGCTATTATAGAAACTCTGCAAATGGCTGACTCTTCTATTGTTAGCTTTGGAGCATCTGGATTCCAACCGTGTTCATCATAGAGACCTCAAGGTAAAAACTTGCTGTAATTGGCGAAATAGAAAAGCCTTCTTAGCATGAAACGTTTTTAACGTGAACTATTTTAATTTAGTTATGTAACATATTCATCACAAAGGACAACAACATCAGGTTAGGTAAGAATGCCCAAACAATTGCTTGATTGGGTCGTCTTTGCTTCTTTACTATCCGTCAAATTAACTTGATTATCACAGGTGATTTTGGATTAGGAAAATTGCTAGATGCAGAAGGCCTTGCTTCCTCGGTATTAATTTCTATGGTGCTAAAATGAACCTCTTACTTACATGCAAGTTTCGAGCATCTATTGTCACCTAACAATCGATTCAGCATATCTATTTAGGAAGAGAGAAATCCCTTCTCCCTCCAACACCGAGAAAACCTAAAATTTGCTTTTATTTTCGGTCATAGGTACCAAAATGTTGTGGTAGACATCTTCCTTTTTATCAAAAAAAATATTGTGGTATTCATCATATTACAAAGCTCCTGTCGCCATAGCGCCTAGCTTAATGCATTTGAGAAAAAGATGTCGAGTTGTACAGCTAATCCTTAATTTTGGAGCAAATTTTATGTAATAGGTATCTGGCACACCAAACGACATGTGCCCTGAGCTCCTTGCCGGCATACCCTATGGCTATAAATCTGATATATGGTCGCTTGGTAAGAAATAAGAATGTTGATGAAGAAATGTATTTCAGCTCTTTACATCATGTCCCTAATACTAACACTTTATTGTGATTTTAGGATACTGTATGTTTGACATTGCTGCACATCAACCCACGTTTAAAGCTTCTGTAAGTTGATTTTTCAGCTATCTGAACTTCGTAAACAATACCTCGAAAAGTTATACTTGTTACGCAAAAAAAAAAAGAGAGAAGCTCTTTATCCTGATATCTTCTATATGATATAGTGACAATGTAAATCCAACAGGACAAAACTGGACTTATCAACAAAATAAACCGGGGTTTGTTCTCACCACTTCTGATTATATACTCCTCCACCTTGTAAGTATCTTCCTTCTCAGCACGCCACAAGTATAACAAATCAGTCAGTTGACAAAGCGGATATAATTCTTGCAGGAAACAGATAATAAAAAGCATGCTAAGGAAAAATCCAGACCACCGACCTCAAGTGAGTGTGAGCTACATATGTTCAAATGTTTATCTTTCCGTTTCAATCTGTTAAGTATTATTTTCCTTTTTAGTCCGTTTAAAAGTGAATGTTTCATTCCTTTTACAACAACTCCTTAATTCAAACTTTGTACGTGGCATGTTTAAAGATCACAAAGTTAAATTACATTTTGATACATTCTGCATACCTTTATTTTGAGACCACAAGATTCAAGTCTTCTTTTCTTTCTTAAACTTCGTTCCAAATCAAAACTAGAAAAACAAAATGAAACGGAGGGAGTATTAAATTGAGATTCATCTTGATATATTTTTTTACCTCTACTTATAGGATGCTGAGCTGTTGAGACATCAACATTTGCAAACAAACCTCCTCTTGTGTCACAACCCATCATCTGCGTTTCTTCCTGTGAAGTCCCCGAGCAGAGCGAAAGAGAAAACACGACCATCACCTGGAAAATCTATCAGTCCGAGAGGTAGCAGAGACAGACAGTTAAAGCTAAAAGAGAAGAGAACTGTCTTTTACTTTTACGAAAGTGATAACATTCAGCCAAGAAACTTATCTGACAATTATAACACGTTCCGAGCCAAACTTGACACTAAGAGAGTCGATCCAACAAGCTACTCGGTTAGGATCTCTCAAGATAGTGAGGATTCTAAATGTGGGGTGATGAGTGAGGCAGCTGTTTGCAATGTATATGATCAACAGAAGACTATCTCACAAACAGACACTACGATCACTCCAAGCTCGTCAAGTTCAAGGGCAAAAACATGGTCCGAGGAACAAGGGCATGTTTCTCCGGAGCATGTTAGTCGATTTGACGAGGGTGATACGATGAATAACAAGACAAAAGAGCTTGAGGTGTTGAGCAGTCCACTGGACCATGAGGAAGCAGATATAGTGGAATGTATCTCCGCAAAATCTAGCAGAATGACATTGTCTGATGGAAGATTCAACGATAAAACACGATCCTTCGGTGAAGAAAGCACTTCATCTAATTTACAGTCGGCAAAACCAGATCCAGAGGCAGCACCAAGATGCTGTGTTGCTGAAACTGAAAATGGTAGCGAGTGTAGAGAAGTTGCTATTGACTGCTTGTCAAATGAAAGCGATGGTTCACTTCTACCCAAAGACAAGCTAGAAAAGAGAGGAACCGCGGTTTATGACACCAAAAAGGCTAAGAAAGACGCTCTTAGAGCACTGGATGATAAGGTTTCGCAGCTCAAGTCATTAGCCGCATTAGCTAGTAAGGAGGACAAAGACGACTGGGGTAATCCCACTGAACAAAGAGCTGAAGCTTTAGAGTCTCTTTTGGAGGTTTGTGCGCGACTACTTAAGCAGGAAAAAATCAATGAGCTTGCTGGTTTGCTGAAACCATTCGGGGATGATGGAATGTCGTCTAGAGAAACAGCAATCGGGTTGACAAAAAGTCTCACGACTGCACAAAAGTTGTCCAAGGGGTCGTGATGTTGCATAAAACCTGTCTTTTGACCTATAGAACGAGCCTCTGTCTTACGTAAATCATCAAGTATTGTTGGGCTAAACTATTCCTCGAGTCTTAACGTGGTTGAGCATCCCTTAGTTTTGATTATATTGTTGTAGGACAGTTGATGGAGCTGTGAAGATTATATATAATGTACTTTTAAAGTTGATTTCTACTCTATGATGACACTTACCACATTTTCTACTGTTAGTTTTTTCTCCAAAACAACCTGCAGAAAAAGATTACACATTTCTTCAGCTTCTTAGATATGATTGTGTTATTATCGGAGTCAATTTCTAATATAGTCACTCAACTAATAGTATTATCTCAGAAAGTCACGTCCTGAGAATCAACAAGAAAGATGATTTTCTGAGGTAATAACTATTAGCTGAGTGACTATCTAAGAGGTCAGCGCGATATTATAGTTGTCTTATAGAAAAAAGTATCAACAATCAAACTGTTCCTTTTAATATTCCATTCCTCCAACCTCAAGCGTCTTGTGAAATGAATTTAATATTTTAAAAAAGTTTTTTTTATACTATTATTATAGTTTCCCTCATGCACATTT
>NW_025852274.1:1587-2057 GCF_002878395.1 Capsicum annuum | reverse complement strand
ACAAGTCATATGCGGATAGTAAAAGGAGAGGGCTAGAGTTTTCTATAGGTGATTGGGTATTTTTGAAGGTATCACCAATAAAAGGGGTAATGAGATTTGGCAAGAAAGGAAAGTTGAGTCCACATTATATAGGCCCGTATAAGATCACTCGAAGGTTTGGACAAGTTGCATATGAATTAGAGCTATCCCAAGAGCTCTCATCAGTACATCTGGTATTTCATGTGACAATGCTTCGAAAGTGCATCGGAGATCTATCACATATCACTTCTACTGAGGATGTGCAAGTTGCAAAAGATCTTACCTATAAGGAAGTGCCTATTGCTATTCTAGATCGCCAAGTTAAGAAGATGAGAAATAAAGATATAGCATCGGTGAAAGTACGTTGTAGAAATCGTCAAAGGGAAGAGATTACATGGGAAGCTGCGGAAGCAATGAAATCTAAGTACCCTCATTTGTTCAAAGATGAAGAG
>NW_025852274.1:221-1487 GCF_002878395.1 Capsicum annuum | reverse complement strand
ATGTGTCAATGCTTCGAAAGTGCATCGGAGATCCATCACATATCACTTCTACTGAGGATGTGCAAATTACGAAAGATCTTACCTATGAGGAAGTGCCTATTGCTATTCTAGATCGCCAAGTTAAGAAGATGAGAAATAAAGAGATAGTATCGGTGAAAGTACATTGGAGAAATCGTCAAAGGGAAGAGATTACATGGGAAGCTGAGGAAACAATAAAATCTAAGTACCCTCATTTGTTCAAAGATAAAGAGAAGTTCAAGAAACGGAGTTAGAACATTAACAAGTAAGTTTTTTTTTTTTTATATATGCATAGTATTTATGTGATGATGTGAATGTTAATGATGGACTTGAACTTGTTTTGGTTGAATAACTACGCTAACATTCGAGGACGAATGTCCTAAAGGGAGGAAGGATGTAATACCCCGTATTCAAGTACGTGTATAGGCGTATTCAAGTACGTGTATTGGTCTTATTTATATGGAATTTATTTTATTTTATTTATACCGGAATTTGCCCGTCGATGGTTCCAAATGAAGGTTATTGAATAAGTTTTCCAACGATATAAAGATTTCCAAAAATGGATAGGTTTCGGATATAATCGCGCACGTTCGAAACTATAAAACGGTGGCCGGGATATTGGGAATAGTAAATGTGCAGGAAAATTTCCTGCACACAAACTACTGAGGCCAGCCAATTTTTGGGTCAACTTTGAACAATCATAACTCCCTTAATATAAAGAACTGGGAGAGCTGCGACCTATGAAAAGAAAGATCTTTGAGTTTTCTTTCCAATGCAATTGGTTTTATCCAAATCCAACGTCTGAGTAAGGAGTTATACTCATTTTACTTCATCCTCTCAAAACATATTTTTAGGGTTAACTTCAAACGATCATAAATCCTTGTACAGGACGAACTGGGTGGCCTACTTTATATGAAATGGAATCTGTTTGAATTATCTTTCCAACGATACAAATTTCACCTAAATCCGATATCGGAGCAAAGAGTTATGGTCGTTCTACTTTAGCTTATCAAAACAGTCCACCAAAGGACAGATTTGACATTATTTAAATTTTAAAGGCACTTTGGTCATTCCCTATGATATTATGGACGGGAATATGTGTACATATACATGTATATGAGTTCAAAAACTCATTTTCATCATCAATCATTGAGAAAGAACTAACCCTAGCCAAATTTGACCTTTAAATTACTTTTGATTCAACCGTAGAAATTCCAAAGTAATCTGATAACTGCGTTTGTCATCTCG
>NW_025852274.1:0-121 GCF_002878395.1 Capsicum annuum | reverse complement strand
ATTGGTTGTTATTGAAAGGTGATGGAAATAGGGTTATGGACTATTTCGCATGGTTTGGTTGTATTGAATTGTGCAAGGAGGATATGTTAATTGGGTTATGGAAGGTGGATATGGTAATTGA
>NW_025852273.1:0-3461 GCF_002878395.1 Capsicum annuum | reverse complement strand
GAATTCCGTTAAAGGGAGGGGTATTTTTGAGCCAAATATTTAACAGGGGATATTTTTGAGCCAAAAATCTAACGAAGGATATTTTTGAGCTAATTTGGATAGTTCAGGGATATTTTTGAGACTTTTCCGTACATTTTATAACTGTGATTCATTTTCTCTACCATCTCTCTTGATTTTCTCTCTCCTCTCTTGTATTCTCTCTCTATTTTGTATTTCCATCAACTTTAAAATCAATCAAATTTAAAATAATCTTTAGATGGGCGCTAAAGACATATATACCCTTTTATAATTGAATATTTTATAACTTAAGTCTCGTATGTTTGCAATTAAAAGAAGATTGTTACTTAATTACAAAACCAAATAATAAATAATTATGGAATATTACAACAAAAAGAATTGTAACAACCTAATTCATCATTACGCTGAAATAAGGAGTCGAACATCCGTTAGTTTTTTCCTTAGATTAATTTTTGAAAATTAAGGATTGACTTAGTACTAGGTGAATTTTAGGGGTGTGATAGTCTAAGAAAATCTGGTAGTAATATGAGTATTGGTGGGGGCGTTTGTCTTGATTTTGAGATAGAAGATGAGTTTAGGAAGTCGTTGCAACTTTCGATATGTAAAATAGATCAATAGAACTCTTATTATAGAGATTATTGCGTAAGGGTTGGTTCGCAATGTCGTATTTCGAGGTATGTATTGTGAAATAGAATGGTTTGAGAAGAGGTCTCGAGTTTCTACATCAATACCGGGAGAAATCTATGAATTATGGAGTATTCATATGAAAACTATACTCAAATCCCAAAATCTTTCGGACTTGGTAGAAAGTGGATTCGAGATCCTGACGAAAGAGAGACTGCAAAATAACAAGAAAAAAAATGCTAAGGCACTGGTGTTTATCCTGCAAGCTGTCTATGATAGCACTTTTTCATAAATCGCAGCAGCTACCACATCAAAGCAAGCTAGGTCCATTCTACAGAAGGAGTTTCAAGGTGATTCAAAGGTCATTGTTTTGAGATTGCAATCACTTTGTCGTGACTTTGAAATTAATGATGAAAAATGGAGAATCTATTGCTGACTTTTTGTCTAGGACAGTGGCAATTGTCTGCAAAATATGATCCTATGGTGAGAAAGTTACTAACTAGACTATTATGGAAAAGATATTGTGAAGCTTGACTCCAAAATTTGATCATGTAGTTATTGCTATAGAAGAGTCTAATATTTTTCTTTGATGAATTGATGGGATCTCTTCAAGATCATGAGGCGATAATCAATCAATCTACTAAACGAAGAGAAGGCATTTCAAGTGAAGGACACAATAACCAAGTATGGGGAAAACAATGGCCCATCAAGCAGAGGTCAAGGAAGAGAAGGATTCTGCGGTGGTCAAGGATGTGGTTATGAAAGAGACAAAAGAAGTAATCATGGGCACAAACAGTCCAATGAGAAAAGTAACAAAGACAATGACATTCAGTGTCATCACTGTCAATGCTACGGGCACGTAAAGGTTGATTGTTGGTATAAAGACCCGAAAGTAAATTTTACAGCAGGAGAAAATGAGGAAGAGACTTATCTCTCTATGGATTGTGTTGATACAGACCATAAGCCAAATGATTTATGATTTGTAGATAGTGGTTGTTCAAATCATATGACAGGCGCCAAATATTTGTTCAAAGAGCTAGATGAGAAGTAAGAAAATAAACGATGCAGCTTGGCAACACAAAAGAGATGCGGGTTAAAGAAAAAGGTATTGTGGGTGTCGACACTAGTCACAATAAAGTAAAAATGTTAGATAAACTCCAATTTGTACCTGATTTAGGATATAATTTGTTGAGTGTTGGACAACTAAAGACTGATGGACATTCTTTTTAGTTTGATGATGATGCATGTGTCATTACAAAAAAAAAGTCATGCAAAAAGTTTCTCATCACCATGACACCAAACAAGATGTTTCTAATTTTAAAAATTTTGCTCTTGCTTCAAGTGCAAAGGATAACTCAAAGTTGTGCTATTTGAGGTACGACCACCTTAAGATAAAGGTCTTGAAGTTGCTCATTAACAAAGGTATGATTCTTGGACTATCAAAAATTAATTCTATTGAATTGTTTGAAGGGTGCATTTTTGAAAAACAAACTAGAAAGTTTTTTCTTATTGGAAGGACTTGGATGATTTCAAAGTGTCTTGAATTAATACATGTTGATTTATGTGGACCTATGCATACTACATCTCTTTGTGGGAGTTGTTATTTTCAACTCTTTACTGATGATTATAGTCGCATGAGTTGGGTCTATTTTTTTTGAAAAGCAAATAAAAAATATTTCAAAAATTCATGCACTTCAAAGCCAAGGTTGAGAAACAAAGTGGTTTGTCCATAGAAATCTTTTGCACTGATAAAGGCGATGAATTCTTGTCCTAAAAATTTAATCTCTTTTGTGAAGAAAGTGACATCCACAGGGAGCTAAAAACACCTTATACTTCGGAGCAAAATGGTGTCACTGAACAGAAAAATCACACTATTGTGGAGATGACAAGAAGTATGTTACATGCAAAGGGACTTTCGAATTATTTTTGGGCTGAAGCTGTGGCAGGGTAGAAAACCATTTTTAAGTTATTTAAGAATTTTTGGTTGGATTGCTTATGCTTCAGTAAATTCACAATTTCATCACAAGTTTGATGAAAAATCTGAAAATGCATTTTTATTGGTTATTGTAGACAATCCAAAGCATATAGATCATATAATCCTCTTAGTAGAAAGATTTTAATCAGAAGGATATAGTATTTGATGAAATGGCAACCTATTGGAGTGGAAGCAATGGTAAGATACAAAAACATATTCCTATGCTGACTGGTATCACTTTTGATGGAATTCAACAGTCAACTTCTATAGCTACAACAAAGGATTCTTTTACAACTTCCCCAAATTTATTTTCTTCAGCTTCACCGAAGAGAAACTCTTCATCTACAACTCTTAAAGAGTCTCAAGATGATCCAATTCCATTAAGAAGATCAACAAGTCTTACAAAGTCGAATCCCAAGTATGCTAATAACATGTATACAAGTTATTAATTTTCTTTTATTATTTGAAATCCTACGCATTATGGAAAAATAGTTAAATAAGAAGAGTGGCAGAGAGTGGTGCTAGAAGAGATGAAATCTATTAAAAAATGGTACATGGGAGATGGTGGAATTTCCAGAAGCTAAAAATGCAATTGGTTTGAAATGGTGCTTCAAGACAAAATTTGCAGCAGATGGGAGCCTGCAGAAGCATAAAGCTCGTTTTGTAACAAAAGGATATGCGCAACAATATGATATTGATTGTGAAGAAATAATTTCTCCACTCACTCAGTTTGAAACTGTTAGACTTGTTCTAGCATTAGTGTGATGCCTCGGAAAAATTTTCCATTAAGATCTCGAACGAAAATGTGTTGAATTCTGTTCTTTATCGTGATTAATAATTTTTT
>NW_025852272.1:1053-3109 GCF_002878395.1 Capsicum annuum | reverse complement strand
AACATAACAACAATAAACTCAAAGGTAATCCAAATTCATCTTATCAAACTTGCAATTCCCATCCTCAATTTCATACTCAATCACATGATTAACACATGCTTCGACTATTAATTCACAATAATATTTCAGCAATCAATCAATAATACTCGACATTCATCATTCACCTCACGTATAAGATAAAGAGAAAGTCAAGACGACAATAATCAACCAGTCACCATAATAAAAATGAACTAAGAATAAGAATAAGATAAGGAGATGACCTTAACTTGGGGCTTTTATTCGACCAACTTGAACTGACAAAAGACCCGGGACCAATGAACCACTACTGACAGACCTCAAACTCAAACTCCCGAATCGAATAAAAACAGTTCAAACCACGATGACCCCCAAAACCTGACTCAAACAGAAGTCCAAAAATGTGTGTGAATATCTGAGCCCAAAAATATGAGAAAACCTGAAAAATCTAGTTGCCGGAACTCTGTGAACGTAGATAGCAGCATGAATAGTGAGAAAAGGATTGAATTTCCGGCGAATTTTAATATTTTCTAAACGGAAACGCCTGAAAAAGATTAGAAACAGTCAGCTCCGGCGAAGAGGTCGTCGGCCAACTCAAACCCACCAGATTCCTATCGATTTCCGTTCAGCTTTACCAATTCGACCCTTGTTTATCTCTCTCTCAATCTCTCATATCTCTCACTGTTCAGAACTGTCTCCCACTCACTACTATCTCTCGATCACTCGCCCTTCACTATGTGTGGTGTTTGTGATTTGTGCGTTAGTCGTGTGCGGAGAAAAAATTATGTTGTGTGTGTATTCAGTGAAGTGTGGGTGTGGTTTTGGGTTCTTGCGTGCGTTTCTGGAAGAACCAAAGAATTGGAAGAAGATGTATGTGTGTCTATTGGTGAATCCGTATGCCAGTGATGGTGTTGAAGTTATTGTGGGTGAGAAAAAGGAGAAAGAAAAATGGAATCCCTCTGTTTTATGCTCCCTTCTCTGTATATTCTCTATGTATGTGTTTTGTGCTCTTAGGAGAAAAAAAGCGTGAGCTCCCCTTTTTTTTGTATCCTATGTATATCTATATACTAAAATGAAAACCACCCAAAAACAAAAATGGTCCCCCCTTACCCCATTCCTAGAAGGTTCCTTTTCTCAATTCAAGAATGGAAAATCCTCACTCATCACGTGGGCTCCCGGTGAGTCTTTATCTTTTTTTTGTGTATCCCATGAGAGAGGGAGGGTATGTAGGGGTAGGGGTTAGGTGGGGTAGGTGGTGAGATTGGGTATGTGAGGTGTTAAAAGTTAATAGGGAGCGGTTGTTAGAATAAGATAAAATTAGTTAGGCGTTGTTATTTTTGTCATTTTATGGAGGGATAATCACATGGTTGAGGGTGCATGATAAGGTAAGATAAAAATGGATAAAATTGGACTTCGGGAGGGACAAAATTAGGTGTCTATAGGCAGTAAGCTCATGTTCCTTCCTCTCGATGTGGAACTTATTCAACTTTTCCTCAAACTCCTCAATGTATGAAGACATTCAAACAGGCAAATAAAGCCTTAACACTGTGAAATGAATTCCCAATAACTTCCAAAAACTATTCCTAGCCTAAAGCCTTGTGGTGCCACAGCAAATTTTACCTTGTTGATAATAGTTCGAAAATTCTCCATCACAGCGTCTTGAGATAAGGCACGTTCATACGTTTTAAACAACTCTATCAGCTTTCTCATGCTCTTATCAGTGTATGATAGATGAGATAGGCAATAGGATATGTACTCATATAGCCGAATATCTACATAAAAGAGCATGTTAACATGCAGAAGTTTCTCTGTTGATAATTCAAATATCATATCAGAAACTCACTAAAATCTATTCATTCAAAGGTCTCCTAATTATAATTTTTCTTTTAAATTTTTACAAAGGTACTCCTAGAAATACTGTAAACACGCCTTCCATAATAGCATAGAAAGCTGAGTATGAAAGCTATCAGATGAAGCATCCACAAAGCTGTGGAACCAAATAGTACTGAAAGACCGGCAACTTCTAAAACAATCTGAAATA
>NW_025852272.1:0-953 GCF_002878395.1 Capsicum annuum | reverse complement strand
ATAGCCGAATATCTACATAAAAGAGCATGTTAACATGCAGAAGTTTCTCTGTTGATAATTCAAATATCATATCAGAAACTCACTAAAATCTATTCATTCAAAGGTCTCCTAATTATAATTTTTCTTTTAAATTTTTACAAAGGTACTCCTAGAAATACTGTAAACACGCCTTCCATAATAGCATAGAAAGCTGAGTATGAAAGCAAATATCAGATGAAGCATCCACAAAATTTCTTATAAGACAAAAGAGTTTACCCTCAGGTGACCAACAAAAATCTGAATGACAAAAGCAGCAGCTTGACAAAGGCTAAGAAGTAGAGACAAAAGTTTCTAATAGACTTAGGTTAGAAAAGGAAATTCCAAGCATTCACCCGCAAGATATATTGCATGTGGACTTTGAATGGAATTGGAAGTGCTAAGGTTTTGATCGTTTTTACTGCTGTTCTTAGCTTTGGATATAGTGGCACCTGCAAATGAAAAAGTGTTAGTGCCTGTTGACCCCGTTAGAGAAAAAAGCTGCTAAGGAACCTCTGGTGCGACTTGTAGGGGATTGAATTTCACTTTCATCAATTGCTGAATCAGTTAACTAACTGGAAGCATGAGAATTTGATTCCGACTCAGCACATGTGGGTTCTGAAGGGGAACATTCTGTTTCCGCTTCCGTTGATGGATCAGTGACTTCAGAATCTGTTACATGATCAAGAAAATGAAGTTGCAGAATATTCAAGAGAACCAAATAATGCATTGTTGCCCGCCCCTTCCCATCATAGATCATCAGAAATGCAGCAGATACAACAATCTGCACCATGTTTGCACATTGACTTTGTAAGTTTTCTCAATCCATTTTGCTTCTAGCCTCTTTATATATTTACAGCAAACTGCACGACTTGGCCAGCAATAGCAAGTGGAGCAAGCTGGTATCGTGATTTATCCACAAAACTGTGAAACCTCAC
>NW_025852271.1:1369-1505 GCF_002878395.1 Capsicum annuum | reverse complement strand
TTTATTGTGAGACACAGAGTTGGCCAGTGATTGATGTCTTGCAAGTCTTTAAAATATTTCATCATTACAGATTTGATAAGACCAAAAGCTTGATAAATCATCATACTGTAGCAGAAGTGTCTTTGGCCTCCAAATT
>NW_025852271.1:0-1269 GCF_002878395.1 Capsicum annuum | reverse complement strand
ATGTATGCTAGCTAACAAAGAAGTTGGATTTGTCATATTTACATCTAAGACTAGGCATCATCCATTTATCTAATTGGATACAGCCTCTAGCTTGTCTAGGAAAATGAGAAAGGGACTGAGTGATAAGAATCTGCGTAGAGGTGGAAGCCAATTTGGCTAACCAGTCAGCAACTTGATTCCCCTCCAGAAAACAGTGAGTTACTTGAATCCCTATTCTATTCTTGATACTTTTGATGTTGTCAACAACTTTTTTCAGCTTCATATTAGTGACAAGATTGTTGTTCAGCTTGTTGTTTATAGTTGTGGAGTCTAGTTTGAGAGTGAAATTAGTGTATCCTTGATATTCACAACGCCTTTGCCATATTACTGCTACTACAACGGAACGAAATGGAAAATGCCATAACCATATCTCCTCGACTATTCCATCAATTCCACCAATACCAGCCTTACCACTTTCATGTAAGTAACTACCGGTATTGATTTTTAATACAGTCAGCTTGTGGGAAGCTCCAAGTAACCTGATGTAACTTTTGAAATGGCCTGAGCTTCTTTATTGTGAGACACAGAGTTGGCCAGTGATTGATGTCTTGCAAGTCTTTAAAATATTTCATCATTACAGATTTGATAAGACCAAAAGCTTGATAAATCATCATACTGTAGCAGAAGTGTCTTTGGCCTCCAAATTTACAAGAACACCATTGTTTCCAAATTTCCCAACAAATGATACTAGGAGTGATCTTCAATAAAATTTTATGGATATCATTCTCTAGTCTTACACTTCACCAAGTGTTAAAGATGTCGACAATTGGTTGATTTACATGTTGAATTCCAAAGGGATTTCCCATGCTATTCCTTATGTGCTTTGCTGCGTCACCTTGCTAAAAACATGATGCATAGTATCATTTTATACAATCCTAGAACAAAAGCAATCACTTTGTGAGTTAATATTGAATTTAATAATGACGTCATTAAAAGGTAATCTCCTTTTAATCATCCTCCACGCCAGAAAAGAGATTTTAAAAGGAACTCTATTATGCCAAAGATTATTCAGGAAATCATTTTTGGGTCTTTGTTTCCTAACAGTCTGCCAGGCAGAATTATTAGTGAATATACCATTTTCAGAGGGATTCCATATGGGTTAGTCAAGGTAATTGTAATTACCAATTACAACATTAGAAATTAGGTTCACAATGTAATTAGCAATAACCGTACTTAACTTTTCAAAGTTCCAGGTACCATTCTCAATAAAAGAGTTGATAAGAATTTTAG
>NW_025852270.1:0-2027 GCF_002878395.1 Capsicum annuum | reverse complement strand
AGTTCTATGCCCGTAGTGGTAATGAAACTTACTAAGTCTCCGTAGGTAAGTATGTTATAAGGAATTTGACCTTCAAATCTATCCTTAAGCTTTGTGCGGACTTTGTCTGCAAATAATGGGGGAAGACCGCTAATGAATCTTTCTTTCCAGAAGTCATTATTGCAGTCAGGACGGATCATAACTTTGATTAGGAAGGTATCTTTATACCATCTGAAGTCTGCAAGATTTTTGCAGCGAAGGTTGTTAAGGATTTCTAGGCTTCGGTCTTGGAAGAGTTTTGGTTCTCCTACAAAGTGTCTAGCTATGTGGTAGAGGAGAGTTGCACAAGCATCTTCTTGTGCTTCTTGAACTACGGTTTCTCGACCATCTACGGTTCGAGTTACCTGTTCGACGGCTGTGGCGTTGTAAATGAGGTTCTTTTCGTCCTCAGAGACATAATTGTCCCACCAATGTTTGAGCATACCGGTAAATCCTGAGACAACCATGGTGGCGGCTCCTTTGTCAGAGGAACCTTTGATTTTGTAGGCTGTGATAGCTACGGCAATCTCATGGAGTTTATTGTAGATTTGGTGTTCGGCCAAACCATCAATATTCCATTCGGTTATGCCTCTTCCATCATGACTGGATGTGGAGAGGAAAGGATTTTCTTCGAATTGAACATCCGGAGGAGAAGGCTTTCGGTAATAGTTTTTCTTAGTGGCAAATCTATCACTAGAAAGTTTGGAGAGAGAGTTCTTTTCTTTAGAACTGGAGGGATCCTTAGAGCTAGAGGGCTCTTGAGAGATTTTGAACTTGGTAAGTTTGGAATTGATTTTTTCCAAGATTTGTTCTGACAATTTAAAATCGTCATTCAGATTTGGAAACTTATCTTTATGAAACTCTGGGATTTTAAAGATAGGGTTAGAAAGAGGTTTAGAGCATGGAGTGCTCTTGGTTGGTAATGGGGCAGAAAGAGGAGGACTTTTGGCGTCCTCTATCTGCTGAGAAATAGTATGAAGAACTTGATTAGTATAATTGTTTTGTTCAATTATTCTATCAAGATCTTTGCACTGAGGAGTCATTGATCCTCGTTCACATTTAGTCTTGAAAGGGGAAGCTTTAATAACTTCGTTGGAGTAGGAAATATTAAGTCCTTCTAGAGGAGGAGTGGTGGATTCAACCACGGTGTTTCGTTGAGTATACCATTTGGTAACGATGGCATTGAGGGAGTCTGTCTGGTTTTCTAACCTTCCAGTTTTTTCAAACCAGAAGAAGAATTCCATATCGCATCGGAGTCTTTTCATGTCGGCTATCCATAGTCGACCAAACTCCTTTTGTTGTTCTGGAGAATAAGTACTACCGTACCATCTCCTTTTGAGAGTGTCTCTTGGATCGTTCCATCGGACCTTTAAGGCCTGAAGATCCGGGACATATTCGTTATCATCTGTTCGGATGACGAAAAGGCTAGGGTCGCGCCGGGTCTGTTGAGGTGGAGCCATCTCAGAAGCCGAAGGGCTTCCTGGTTCGTAAAGATTTTCAGGTTCTTTGACCTTAGTAGTTTGGTAATAGACCTTAGGGATAGGACCAGAGTAGTCAACTCCTCTAATCTGTCCCTTATCATCGGGCTCACATTCCTTTTTAGAGGATGAGGCCCCGGAAGAGACGGTCTTTCGGGATGAAGAGAGTCGCGAAGGGTCAACTCCCAAGAATTTTAGATCTATGGATCCATCTGGGTGTTGAATAACCCGTTCGATCTGAGATCTTTCGGAGTAAGTCCGGATAGGTCGGGTGATGGCCTCAAAGTGCCAATCATTACTGTGTAGGATATCGTCCCAAACAAGAGCCTTTGGAACAAAGACTGTGCTACGGTCTTTATTTGCTTCCATTAGGGTGGTAACCCCTTTAGGGCTCGTGAATCTAGCTTTTGGAGCTAGAGTGGTACCCATGAGGCGATAATATACACGGTATATGATCGCTATTTCTCGGGTGTTGTCCTTACTGTTCATGTTTTTAGTTTTAACATTTAGTGTTAAAACATCCATGATGTT
>NW_025852269.1:548-1867 GCF_002878395.1 Capsicum annuum | reverse complement strand
ATTGAAGATCACTCCTAGTATCATTTGTTGGGAAATTTGGAAACAATGGTGTTCTTGTAAATTTGGAGGCCAAAGACACTTCTGCTACCGTAAGATGATTTATCAAGCTTTTGGGCTTATCAAATCTGTAATGATGAAATATTTTAAAGACTTGCAAGACATCAATCATTGGCCAACTCTGTGTCTCACAATAAAGAAGCTCAGGCCATTTCAAAAGTTACATCAGGTTACTTGGAGCTTCCCTCAAGCTGACTGTATGAAAATCAATACAGACAGTAGTTACTTACATGGAAGTGGTAAGGCTGGTATTGGTGGAATTGTATGGAATAATTGAGGCGATATGGTTATGGCATTTTCCATTTCTGTCAGTTGTAGTAGCAGTAAAATGGCAGACGCGTTGGCAGCCGAGTTTGGAGTGAAATGGTGTGAATATCAAGGATCCACTAATTTCAGTCTCGAACTAGACTCCACGATCATAACCAACATGCTGAACAACAATCTTGTCACTAATATGAAGCTGAAACAAGTTGTGGACAACATCAAAAGTATCAAGAATAGAATTGGGATTCAAGTAACTCACTGTTTTCGGGAAGTGAATCAAGTTGCTGACTAGTTAGCCAAATTGGCTTCCACCTCTACGCAGATTCTTATCACTCAGTCCCTTTCTCATCTTCCTAGACAGGATATAGGCTTCAACCAATTAGATAAATGGATGATGCCTAGTCATAGATGTAAATATGACAAATCCAACTTCTTTGTCAGCTAGCATAGATTTGTGTATGTACCAGAAAGCAATATAATTGTTTATGCCTTCTGGTGGGGTGATATCACTTATGATTGATATCACTAATGGTTGTGTGTTGTATCGAGGTCAGGCCTAGCCCCCCTGTGCCCCTTTTTGCTAATACAACAAAACTCAAAGCTCATCTGGGTAATTGATTTAAAAAAAATAAAATAAAGAACAAAGTAACAAAATCAAATATTAACGATGTTTTTAGATTGAGGAATAATGGATTTTTGATTGATTTAGAAATGGGTTTTCTAGAAAATCACACTATTGTATCTTTCATCTCTAGATGTATTAGTCTTGTTTATTAGACTATTCTAATGATTGATTTCTTTTAGATTAAAATGTGTATTTATCCTCAATCTGTTAAATTGAATTTCAGACAGCTCTGCTTCTTTAATCTTGTGTGTCAAATTTCATCCAAGTTTCTGTGAAGATAATCAGGTTACAAAGTTATATATAAATATATATAAACATATATAAGTATAAAGCTTGTGCCGTATGAATTAAAGCAATAATTTTGTTAGTGTGA
>NW_025852269.1:0-448 GCF_002878395.1 Capsicum annuum | reverse complement strand
GCCATAATGGGAACTGTGGCTGCAAGGCAAGCTATACGGTTCTGATCCAGGTGAGTATCTCTCCTTGCTAATCACACACTCGTCTGTCCATTCGTTTTTTGGAAGCTGAACTCTTTGCAATGACTGCATAATTGATCTTAGTGCAGGCAGCGACAGGAATTCTCTCCTAGCTTGCTCAGTTAAAGTCTGTACTATTCCCTTTCATATTTCTCATCAAAATGCATGCACCAACAATTTATTATGTTCCTCACAACATCTTTTATATCCCCTTCACGGGCTTCAATCCATTGTAATTTTTCATTCAAAGATGGTTCGTGTGATTTCCCCATCCCTTGATTGCTTTATAAGTAACTCTCCAAACTATTTCTCGAATCTCATCATATTGGTTTTTAACAATTCTGGATTTGGTAAGTTTAAATTCTTGAGGAGATACATAAAGTTTCTCAAC
>NW_025852268.1:533-835 GCF_002878395.1 Capsicum annuum | reverse complement strand
CCCGTGGAAGGGGGCGCCAGAGAGGGTGAGAGCCCCGTTGTGCCCGGACCCTGTCGCACCATGAGGCGCTGTCTACGAGTCGGGTTGTTTGGAAATGCAGCCCAAATCGGGCGGTGAATTCCGTCCAAGGCTAAATACGGGCGAGAGACCGATAGCGAACAAATACCGCGAGGGAAAGATGAAAAGGACTTTGTAAAGAGAGTCAAAGAGTGCTTGAAATTGTCGGGAGAGAAGCCGATGGGGGCCGGCGATGCACCCGGTCGGATGTGGAACAGCGACGAGCCGGTCCCCCGATCGACTCG
>NW_025852267.1:0-4299 GCF_002878395.1 Capsicum annuum | reverse complement strand
CGTGTCTGTATTTATAATGGGTCGAGATGCGTATTTCCTGGGTATGGGAGCATAGAAGCTAGGGTAGCCAGGGCATCAGCCAACTCATTATGGGATCTGGGAATATATCTAAACTCGATAGACTTGAACCTTTTACTAAGGTCCTCTAGGAACTGTTTGAATGGAATGAGCTTGATATCTCTCGTTTCCCATTCACCTTGAATTTGTCGAATGAGTAATTCGGAATCTCCCAACACCAGTAGCTTGTGTACATCCAGATTTATCGCCATATTTAACCCCATGATGCAAGCTTCATATTCTGCTGTGTTATTAGTACAAAAGAAATGGAGTCGTGCTGTGGCGGGATGATGATGCCCGTTCGGTGAGACAAGAACCGCCCCAATTCCTACTCCTTTGACATTGACTGGCCCATCAAAATATAATTTCCACGCATACATATCATCTTGAACTTCTTCCTCAATTGAATTTATCTCCTCATCAGGAAAGTAAGTTCGCAAAGGCTCATAATCATTGTCAACTGGGTTCTCTGCCAAATGATCGGCCAATGCTTGCGCTTTCATAGCGGTACGAGTAACGTACACAATGTTGAATTCTGTAAGTAAAATCTGCCACTTCGCCAATCTTCCTGTGGGCATAGGTTTTTGAAAAATATACTTTGTAGGTTGTGTAGAACAAAAGATAATGCTTCAACTTCTGAGCAATCCAATTTAGGGCGCAACATGTCTTTTCTAAAAGAGTATATTTTACCTCGTAACTTGTGAACTTTTTGCTCAAAGAATAGATTATTTGTTCCTTTTTGCTCAAAGAATAGATTGCTTGTTCCTTTTTTCCTGTGATATCATGCTGTCCTAAAACACAACCAAAAGAATTGTCCATCACTGACAGATATAGAAATAAAGGCCTACCAGGTTCCGGTGGGACCAGCACTGGAGGATTTGCCAAATATTCTTTAATCTTATCAAATGATTTTTGACATTCGTCTTTCCATTGGATAGCAGCATCCTTTTTTAGCAACTTAAATATCGGTTCACATATAGTGCTGAGCTGGGCGATGAATTTGCTTATATAATTCAGCCTTCCAAGAAAACTCATGACCTCAGTTTTATTCTTCGGAGACGGCAATTCTCGAATAGATTTTACCTTGGCGGGGTCCAATTCAATGCCTCTGCGGCTAATTATGAAACCCAAAAGTTTCCCGGATGGAACTCCAAATGCACACTTGGCTAGATTGAGCTTAAGATTATACTTTCGCAATCTTTCGAAGAATTTCCTCAAGTCATATACATGATCGACTCGTGTCTTGGACTTGATAATGACATCATCAACATATACTTCTACTTTCTTGTGCATCATGTCATGAAAAATAGTAGTCATAGCTCTCATGTACGTAGCTCCCGCATTCTTTAAACCAAACAGCATAACCCTGTAGCAATAAGTACCCCACGGGGTGGTGAAAGCAGTCTTTTCTGCATCTGTTTCATCCATCAAGATCTGGTGATATCCGGCATAACAATACACGAAAGATTGGATCTCATGTTTAGCACAATTATCAACAAGGATATGAGTATTGGGTAGCGGAAAGTTATCTTTAGGGTTTGCTTTGTTCAAATCCCTATAATCAACACAAATTCTGATTTTGCCATCTTTCTTCTGTACGGGCACCACATTAGCCAACCATGTGGTGTACTGAGTGACCCTGATCACGTTCGCATTCAATTGCTTCATGATTTTCTCTTTGATTTTATCGCTCACGTCAGTTTTAAACTTTCTTTGCTTTTGCTGGGCCGGTGAAAAATCAGGGTATGTAGGCAATTTGTGGACTACCAAATCTGTGCTTAGACTCGGCGTATCATCATAAGACCAAGCAAAAAATCCTTATACTCGATCAAAATCTGAACAATATCATTCCTGATATTCTGATCCGCATGAATACTTATTTTTATTTCTCTAACCTCCTCACCAGTTCCCAAATTTATTATCTCAGTGTCATTTAAATTGGGTTTGGGCTTATCTTCAAATTGATCCAATCCTTTTTTGACTTCCTTATCAGCTTCACCTTCATCGTATTCATCTACCGTTTGGTTTGCTGATTTAAGATTAGACAACTTTTTAGGATCTAAATGTGAACTCCACGTACATGCCATGTTATTGGAGCCAGTATTAACATAACTGAAATAAGATAAAAATAATAAAAATTAAAAGAGGGAAAAAAAGATAAATTTACTAGAAAACTTGAATTTCATTTAGTTAAATCGGCAAGGATAGGAGGGTTAACATGAAAGCAGAGTAACTAAACTATGTGGACTACAACCCTGAGAATAGTCCAAAATACAAAAGAAAGAAAAACGAAACAGCAAAATAAACTACCAAGACTCCTTCCTTGTGGGGAGAGGAGTGGTTTCCCAGTTAGTGAGCTTGATATTTGGCCTGACGAACTGCACATCTGCATGGCTAGGGCCTTCACCTATCTGAACCATGTTTATTTCATGAAACATTTCCTTGAGACCTTGACATATTTCATCCACATCCTTAGCATATGGGTATTGATTTTCTTTCTTTTGAGCTTTCGTGAAAGATTGGCTAATGTGTGGAACCGGACTTGTCAATTTCCAAGCCTTCTTCTTCTGCTCTTTTGCCCATTTTCTATCTGCTGCGGTAGGCTTAAAGCCTAAACCAAAAGATTTGTGGCTACCGCATGGATCTACAGGGTTTATAATTCCTTGCAGCGAAACCCCTAATCCTTTTCCCGGTTCATAACTATTTTATAGCATTTGGCTAGCCACCATGATTGAAGTTGAGGAGAGATGAGGCCCTGGAATTGGCGTGCCTTCCACGACTTGATCAGTTGTCACAATTTCAAAGGCTTGATATATGGAAGATTCACAACCCCCTTTTGTTTCGATACAGGGTACAGAAGGATCTCGATGTATGGGAAGGTCATCCTCTCTATGTACAATGATTTCCTGATTGTCGTGTTCAAACTTAACTATTTGATGCAAAGTAGAAGGTATGGCTCTGGCCGTGTGGATCCATGGTCTTCCTAAAAGTAGGTTGTAGGAAGTATCCATGTCTATTACTTGAAAGGTGATTGTAAACTCAACTGGTCCAATAACCAAAGCAAGATCTACCTCACCAATTGTGTCTCGTTTTGCACCATCAAAAGCCCGAACACATACATTATTGGACCGAATCCTATCTGGGCTGATTTTTAATTTTTGCAAAGTAGAGAGAGGACAGATATCTACTTTTGAACCTCCATCGATCATTACCCCTTTTATGTAATATCTTTCGTATTTGATAGTCAGATGCAAAGCCCTGTTGTGACCAGAACCTTCTGTGGGTAACTCATCATCAGTGAAAGTGATTCTATTTGCTTCAAATATTCTACGAACCATCCTTTCTATTTGACATACCGTAGTTTTCTTCGGGATGTATGCTTCATTCAACAACTTAATCAATGCCTGACAATGTTCTTTAGAATGTAGCAGCAGTGATAATAATGAGATTTGAGCCGGGGTTTTTCTCAATTGATCGACAATGGAATAGTCTTGGGTTTTTATTTTCTTCAGAAATTCCTCAGCCTCTTCGTTTGTGATAGATTTTTTCATTGGCCCTTGACTATCTTTAAACTATTTTGGTCTCCTTAATTCTTCTGGAACATAGCATCTTTCTGATCGAGTCAAACCCCTTGTTTCGTTTGTTTCTTCCATGACCTCTTTTCCTTTGTACATCACCGTGGTTTTGTTGTAGTTCCATGGGATGGTTTTCAAGCTTATCACTGGGAGTTGTGCTGTGTGTTTTATGACAATTGACTCTGTTATCTTTCTCATGTTGTTGCGCTGTTGGTCGAACCATGCGGGACCGCTCGAAACATATAGTTTTGGCCGATCTTGTGTTATTCCCTTTAGCTTTGCAGGAACATACAATACCATCTTTTCTAAATCTCGGGGTCTTATAATGGAACTCACTCCTTTCACGATCAGTGGTTCTCTTTGCATATACTTCAGTGCTTCACCCGGGTTCTCCTTCAAGGTGCCTATTTCCATCATTGCTTGGCTTGTTGGCCTATAGTATCTATCTTTAAAAATCATCCCCACGACGTGTGTGTTACTATGATTAGGAAGTGGATTTTTGGTGACATTCGGTGCTTCTTCTTTTTGTATTACGATTGCCTTGCTTTCGATTAACTTTTCAATGACTCTCTTCAGACTCCAACAATTTTTGGTACTGTGACCTTGGACGTTGGAATGGTACTCACACCTTACATTAGGATCAAACCAACTTGCATTCGGATCCACT
>NW_025852266.1:0-3009 GCF_002878395.1 Capsicum annuum | reverse complement strand
CATTAAAGACATATATTCCTGACGAAGAAGTGTCGTGTGTCGATGAAGTCGTTATAGATGTTGATCCAGGTTGGAGGTTATTTTTCGATGGAGCTGTCAATATTAAAGGAGTCGGAATAGGTGCGGTTCTTATCTCTGAATTGGGAAAATATTTCCCGGTAACAGCGCAACTTCGATTCTACTGTACTAACAATATGGCAGAGTATGAAGCCTGCATTCTAGGTTTGAGGTTAGCTGTTGATATGGGAGTCCAAGAATTATTGGGGTTGGGAGATTCATATTTGCTCGTCTATCAAATTCAAGGCGATTGGGAGACGCGAGATTTGAAGCTCATCCCGTATCGACAATGCTTGCAGGAGTTACGTCAACGGTTTGTGTTAGGAAAATTTAGGCATATTCCAAGGATTCATAATGAAATTGCTGATGCTTTAGCCACTCTGTCTTCAATGCTCCAATATCCTGACAAAGCCTATATCGATCCAGTGCATATACAGAGTCGTGATCGGCATGCTTACTGTAATGCGGATGAAGAAGAGCTCGATGGAGAACCTTGGTTCTTGGATATCAAATGGTACATTCAGTGAGGAGAATACCCAGCATATGTCACCAACGATCAAAAGAGGACTATTAGGCGTTTGGCTAGTAGATTTTTCTTAAGTGGGGGAATCTTGTATAAGAGGACCCCAGATCTGGGACTTTTAAGGTGTGTAGATGCAAGAGAAGCCTCGACAATCATGGTTGAAATACACTCTGGAGTATGCGGGTCACACATGAACGGTCATGTCTTGTCAAAGAAGATTCTTTGAGCATGTTATTACTGGCTTACTATGGAAAGAGATTCTATTTAATTTGTTCGAAAGTGTCATCAATGTCAGGTACACGGTGATCTGATACGTTCTCCTCCTGTTGGACAGATTGGGGAATGGATGTGATTGGACTGATTGGTATATGGGACAGAAGTAGTCATCCCTGCAGAAGTTGAAATTCTCTCTTCGAGTCATTGTAGAAGCAGAGATTGATGAAGACGAATGGGGAAAAATCCGACTGGAATATTTGAGTTTGATTGAGAAAAAAAGGCTAGCGTCTGTGTGTCATGGCCAGTTGTATCAGAGGAGGATGGCTCGAGCGTATAACAAAAAGGTCCGTCCCAGGAATTTTAAAGTTGGTCAGTTGGTATTGAGACGTATCCTTCCTCACCAGGTTGAAGCAAAAGGCAAGTTCTTCCCTAACTGGCAAGGTCCCTTCATTGTGAAGAAAGTGTTGTCCAATGGAGCCTTATATTTGACAGATACTGAAGGCAAAATGGCAGAAATGGCTATCAATGCTGATGCGGTCGAAAGATATTACGTATGATATTTGATCCTTTGTTGATTTTATTGCATGTTTAGTACTTGCATTTTTGAAGATTGATATGATGAAGGCATTTTATTCTTCTATCCAAACATGGTGTCATCCTTTGTTTACCCGTTTGAGCTTCGTTTTAATTTTCTTTCATATTCCTCTTTTGGAATCAAAATGGAGTCAAAGATAAATGTCGAGGAAATAAGAATAAAAGAAAGAGTTCGAAAAAAATAAAAAAAAATTCAAATCAAAACAAAGAACAAGTTGATGGAACTACGTGCGACCTGATTCTCCTCTCTCGGGAGTGAGATACGTAGGCTTCCCTATTTCGGGCTCGGTCCAACCAAATAAAGATTTAAGATTCACCCAGTCAACAAAACTGGGGCATAAGTTAATGTGTTGTTTGAGTCGATTCCAAAAGTTGTAAGTCCCACCCCCACTTCAAGTATCATTTGAGCCCCTTACCATCTTTTCTAACCTTAACCAAAAGCCAAGTTACAACCAAAGAAAGTCCTTCAGATCAATTTTTGATAATGTTAAGGCTAAGCATGCAATGGATATGATGATACATTGTGAAGTACCACTTGTCTCCCTCAGCATAAGAAATCAGGAAAGAAATATAAAAATGAAAGAGTCTTATTGGTGAAAACCCCCGTGGGCATCATAAGGCGATGGTGAGTTGAGAGAAAATGAAAATAAGAGAGTCTTATTAGTGAAAACCTTTGCAGGCACCATAAGGTGATGGTGAGTGGAGAGAAATAAAATTAGAGAGTCTTATTGGTGAAAACCCTCACGGGCACTGTAAGGCGATGAAGAGTTCAAGAGAAAAGTGAAAGTGAGAAGAAAGAGATTTGTTGGCGAAAGTCTTTTAAGATGTCGTCAATCGAATATGATGTATGAGTCCAATGGATTTGAAGAAGCGGCTCAGCGACAAAAGGTACGAACTCAACAACAAATGGGGAGTCTGGATAAGAAGATCAGACAGCTCAATCCAAAATGCATGTCATACTCATTGGAGTTGGTTATCGTATTCAGATAAGTTTTCTTTTTGAATATGGGACATTGCCCTTTTCTTTCATTTACCTATTCATGCTTTTTGTCTTTTTATGTCATTTATCAAAAATAAAAGTCACCATCATTTTCTTTATATTTTAAGTCAAGTCTGTGTCAAAACAAACGAGAAAGGATTTCAAAATTTACTACCAGTCCTTCCAATTATATGAGGAAAAGCCAAGGAACAGCACAGGAAAGAAATATGATCGTAATTCAACATGAAGCAAAGGAAGTCTATCAACCGACAGGCTATTGGATTCGTGGAAGCATTCAGATTTGGGAAAAGAGTGCACCTCAGGGGCATGGTAAAATGGAAACCCATTGTTTGAGTCAGAACTCATTTCCTCAATCTGGATCCGGGTCGATGATGCGGCAAGACAGGGCAGGTATTAGTGATTTGGAACAAAGATGAAAGGAACGAGTGCTGGGCAGATACCTGAGAAGCCAAGATCTGCAAGCCACCACTAAGATTTTAACTGATAAATTTTCTTTGATATAGGGGTCAATTCGCTTCACTTAATTCAGCTATCATTGGAAATGTACATCCATGGGATTTTACTTTATGTTTAGGACCCTCCTGAAGAATAGGATTTTACTTTATGTTCAGGACCCTCC
>NW_025852265.1:0-2995 GCF_002878395.1 Capsicum annuum | reverse complement strand
AAAGAAGTCCCTCCACTTTCACCATTGATTCAATGTTATTTTTAATATGTAGAATCAAATACTGCGTAAGAAAACAGAAGAATAATTAATGCAAATATTATTAATATACTATATTTTATATTATTTTTATAAAATAATATTTTATATTATTTTTATAAGAAAATACTCTATTTAATTTTGTTGAAATTATCTATCTATATAATAAAGGAGGATATTCTAGCCTAAAACTAAGACAAGTGCATATTGAGAACTACCTATTTGAATTTTTACAACAAAAAACCATCATTTCATAACAAAAAGCTATTTTGTTGATTATTTAAATATTTAATATTATTTCATATTTCATATTTAATAAATTACATTTCATATGTTTTTAATAATAATATTATAAGAAAATAAATATGAATGATTTCATTACAATTGACTAAAAGAAATATTACAAGAAAAAATTATTTAAGAGAATAACCAATTAATAAATAGTAACTGATCAATTTATATAGAAAATATTGTAATCATTCTGAATAAAAAATATTAAAAAAAGGTGTCATCCCTCAAAATAATTAAGTTTGACCTATTTTTGTAAACAAATAAATGAATGAATATAAGAAAATCCGTAATTAGGAAAAAAATAATTGTTACCTTATTTGAGTTTTTAGCAAATTATAAAGATAATAATAATCAATTGATTATAATTAAATTATAAATTTATAAGAAATATTTGAAAAATAAATTAGTAATTAGGAAAATAAATAATTGTTACCTTTTTAAAATTCTTTCCAAAATTAAAAAGGTAATTGATATCAATTTAATGTAATCAATCTATAAAAACATGAGAAATTCATGGGATTGAATTCCGAAATTATAAAGGTAATTAATATCAGTTATTTTCGTATTTGAGCCCTTTATACAATTGTAGATTAATTAAATATAATCAAGCTACAAAATTAGGACTGATTTATGGTAAATAAATATATAATATTATTGATAATTTTATTGCTATCAAATTAATTAGATTAAATAGAACTAGAAATTAGTTAATATTGACAATTACTTTAATAAAATAATATATGGAAAGATTCGTAATTGATATGCATATATTGGTAAAAAAAAACAACGAACGTTGACTACTACTTTAGCTATAAATATATTTTGAAATTTACATATAAAATTAAATTTAAGGAACTTGAGTCTATATATTATGATCATAAAATTGATTCTAATTAATTGAAATTAATTAGTTGATTGTATAGTTTTTTTACAACAATTTCGTACATCATTTATTTAATAAAAATACATATAATTAATTGATTGATATTGTGAAATCTACTATGATCTTATTAATTCAAATGAAATGATTTTTAAATGATAGATTTTGATTATAAAAATAAAGGTGATTATTGTATGACTTTAGCATTTCTTATGTATCAAAAAAGATTTATAGACAAAAAAATGTCATCCCTCAAAACAATTACATTTGAACTATTTTAGTGAAACAATGAAAGATAGAATATAAGAAAATCCGTAATTAAGAAAAGAAAATTTTTTTACCTTATTTTAGTTTTTACCAAATTGTAAAGATAATTATATAATCAAATTGTAAATTGACAAGAAATTTTTGAGAAATAAATTAGTAATTAGGAAAAGAAATAATCGTTACCTTTTTAAAATTCTTCCCAAAATTATAAGGTAATTAATATAAATTTGATATAACCAAACTATAAGAACATGTCAAATTCATGGGATTAAATTTTTGAAATTATAAAAGTAATTAATATCAATTGTTTCCATATTTGAGTCCTTTATATAATTGTAGATTAATTAAATATAGTCAAGCTATAAAATTAGGATAGATTTATGGTAAATAAATATATAATATTAATAATAATTTTATTGTTATAAAATTAATTAGATCAAATTGAGATAGAAATCAGTTAATATTGACAATTATTTTAATAAAAAATATATGCAAAGTTTCGTAATTGATATACATATATTGATTAAAAAAACAACGAACACTGACTACTACTTTAGCCATAAATATATTTTAAAATTTACAACATTAAATTTAAGGAACTTTCGTCTATATATTTTGATCATAAAATTGATTCTAATTAATTGAAATTAATTAGTTGATTGTGTAATTTTATTACAATTATATCGTACATCATTTTTTATATAAAAATACATATAATTAAATAATTAATTTTGTGCAAGCTATTATGATCTTATTAATTCAAATGAAATAATTTGTAAATGGTAAGTTTGGATTATAAAAAGAAAGGAGATTATTGTATGCCTTTAGCATTTCTTATGTATTAAAAAGGATTTAGAGACAAAAAGTTGTCATCCCTCAAAACAATTAAATTTGAACTATTTTAGTAAAACAATAAAAGATTGAATATAAGAAAATCCGTAATTTAGAAAAAACTAATTGTTACCTTATTTGAGCTTTTAGAAAATTATAAAGATAATTAAATAATCAATTGACTATAATCAAATTATGAATTTATAAGAATTTTTTGAGAAATAAATGAGCAGTTAGGAAAAAAATAATTGTTACCTTTTTTAAAATCTTCCCAAAATTAAAAAGGTAATTGATATCAATTTAATATAATCAATCTATAAAAAACATAAGAAATTCATGGGATTGAATTGCCGAAATCATAATGGTAATTAATATCAAGTGTTTTCATATTTGTGCCCTTTATGTAATTGTAGATTAATTAACTGCAATTAAGCTATAAAATTAGGACAGATTTAAGGTAAATTAATATATAATATTAATAATAATTTTATTGTTATCAAATTAATTATATTAAATTGAGTTAGAAATCAGTTAATATTGACAAAAACAACAAACACTAACTTCTACTTCAGCCATAAATATATTTTAAAATTTACAACATTAAATTTAAAGAACTTGAGTCTATATATTATGATCATAAAATTGATTCTAATTAATTGAAATTAATTAGTTGATTGTATACTTTTATTA
>NW_025852264.1:833-1181 GCF_002878395.1 Capsicum annuum | reverse complement strand
AAATGAAAATATGAAAAAAAATATAAAAATAACGTGGGGACATTTGGAAAATCGCCCGGAATGCAACAGATAAGTAACAACCCCAAAATATGCATATTAAAATGAAGTAGCCTTAAACCAACAATTGAGTGCGTATTTGTACGAATAACGTAACGGTATAGAATATTTAAATTTAAGTATATTAAATAAAAACATGAAAACAAGGCGACGGGACATTACGAAAACTGCCACGACATATGAGGTAACATTGAAATATATTTAAAATAAAAAATTAGAGCGGATATGTAGAAAAATGAGTATGCAGCGGTGAGGAAGATGGATGAATGTCAGAAAAATATTAGGATGATC
>NW_025852264.1:0-733 GCF_002878395.1 Capsicum annuum | reverse complement strand
GAAGTGCCTTCAACACCTCTACCCCGCTTATATATGCTTAAAAAAAACCCAAAGGACAGGAGTAGACATGATTTCGCGAGAGAATCATCCCAGACATATGCGGACCCGAACTGCACGTTTTGATGTGAGACGGGGCCTATGCACTCACAAAAAGATCGCATAATCTGTAAATGATAATTTTTGTTGAGAAAATATTTTTTTTACAAATATCATTTATCAAAATTCAAAAAATAAGCAAAAATAAATCAAAAATAGAAAAAATATTAATAAAAATAGAAAAAATTTGGAAAATATTCTCAGCGCATGAACTAACCTTAAACCAACAATCGACTGCATATTTGTTCGTATAACGTAAAGATATAAAATATTTAAATTTAAGGATATTAAATGAAAATATGAAAAAAAATATAAAAATAACGTGGGGACATTTGGAAAATCGCCCGGAATGCAACAGATAAGTAACAACCCCAAAATATGCATATTAAAATGAAGTAGCCTTAAACCAACAATTGAGTGCGTATTTGTACGAATAACGTAACGGTATAGAATATTTAAATTTAAGTATATTAAATAAAAACATGAAAACAAGGCGACGGGACATTACGAAAACTGCCACGACATATGAGGTAACATTGAAATATATTTAAAATAAAAAATTAGAGCGGATATGTAGAAAAATGAGTATGCAGCGGTGAGGAAGATGGATGAATGTCAGAAAAATATTAGGATGATC
>NW_025852263.1:685-2174 GCF_002878395.1 Capsicum annuum | reverse complement strand
CCTGGGCGAATGGACAAGCCCCGCCTTCCTCGATTCCAGGCCTTTCAGATGCGAATCTTCCCAGTTCTACTCAAGCCCAAGTCGATGATCCACTTTATCCGCCTGGATTTGGTCCATACGCTAATGTGTCTAGCGCTTCTGGCACATCCACCATGCGTCCTCCAAATCCATCATTCACGAACAACCCACTTTTCATTCCGGCCGTGACAACTAATATAAATCCTCCATCAATGATACAGAAGCCTATCAACGAACTAAATCATAATCAAGTCTATCCTCCTGAATTGGCATTCAAACCCGTAAATTCATATCAGCCCACTCATCAGCCTGAGTCTCATATCATGATTAAGAAGGCTATTATGAATGAAGAACGAGAAGAGATAGTTAGAAAAGTGAGGAGTCTGGAGCAGAGTATGAGAAACATACAAGGATTGGGAGGACACAAAAACGTCTCTTTCAAAGACCTGTGTATGTTCCCTAATGTTCATTTGCCGATAGGGTTCAAGACCCCTAAATTTGACAAATATAGTGGTCATGGGGACCCAGTGGCCCACTTAAAAAGGTATTGCAATCAACTCAGAGGAGCAGGAGGGAAAGAGGAGCTGCTTATGGCCTATTTCGGAGAAAGTCTGACGGGAATAGCCTCCGAATGGTTTATCGATCAAGACATCTCCCATTGGCACGTTTGGGATGATATGGCTCAAGATTTTGTGCAACAATTTCAGTACAATCTCGATATCATCCCTGACCGCACTTTTCTCGCTAATATGAAGAAAAAACCATCTGAAAGTTTTCGAGAGTTTGCCATAAAATGGAGTGAACAGGCATCTAGAGTCAAGCCGCCACTAAAGGACCAGGAACTGATCGACATTTTTCTCAAAACTCAAGAGTCCGATTATTTTCATCATTTACTAGCCGCGGTTGGTAAACCTTTTGCCGAAGCAATAAAAATTGGGGAAATGGTGGAGAATGGCATCAAATCAGGAAAAATCA
This sequence comes from Capsicum annuum, assembly GCF_002878395.1. NCBI lineage: Eukaryota > Viridiplantae > Streptophyta > Magnoliopsida > Solanales > Solanaceae > Capsicum > Capsicum annuum. The sequence goes on along the minus strand of NW_025852263.1, from coordinate 1,181 downwards.
TGAGCTAAACCGCCCTCAGGGCCACTACACAAGCCATTCAGAGTGGATCAGGTAGTTTCGGAAATCGGAAGAAGAAGGAGGAAGGATCTATGATGGCGTCAGGACAGGGCAATGCCCAAAGGGGACGGAACTCCCCTTACGTTCATGTCCAACAGGGATAACCCAGCCCTCCTCAACATTATTATATGCCTCAACCTGCTATTCTTAATGCTCAAGCGTATGCCTGACCTCCGCAACGTCCACAATGGTGGGCACCTGCGCCGCAAGGTTTTTGTCCGCGGCAGCCGAATTTACAAGCCCCTCGTAATCCGTATGTTACGGCAGACTATACAAGAGAACAGAGGCCAAAGGAAAACTTCACCCCAATTGGAGAATCATATACGAGCCTGTTGCGGAAATTGGTCAAATTAGGATGGATTGAACCTGTTTTGCCTTTCAAAGTGGATCCGAATGCAAGTTGGTTTGATCCTAATGTAAGATGTGAGTACCATTCCAA
>NW_025852263.1:0-585 GCF_002878395.1 Capsicum annuum | reverse complement strand
AGATTGGTCAAATTTGGATGGATTGAACCTGTTTTGCCTTTCAAAGTGGATCCGAATGCAAGTTGGTTTGATCCTAATGTAAGATGTGAGTACCATTCCAACGTCTAAGGTCACAGTACCGAAAACTGTTGGAGTCTGAAGAGAGCCATTGAAAAGTTAATCGAAAGTAAGGCAATCGTAATACAAAAAGAAGAAGCACCGAATGTCACCGACAATCCACTTCCTAATCACAGTAACACACACATCGTGGGGATGAGTTTTAACGATAGAGAATGCAGGCCAACAAGCCAAGCAATGCCAGAAATAGGCACCTTGAAGGAAAACCAGGGAGAAGCACTGAAGTATATGCCAAGAGAACAACTGATCGTGAAAGGAGCGAGTTCCATTATAAGACCCCGAGATTCAGAAAAGATGGTATTGTATGTTCCTGCAAAGCTAAAGGGAATAACACAAGATGGGCCAAAACTATATGTTTCGAGTGGTCCCGCAGGGTTCGACCAACAACACAACAACATGAGAAAGATAACAGAACCCATTGTCATAAGACACACAGCACAGCTCCCAGTGAAAAGCTTGAAAACCATC
>NW_025852262.1:566-1995 GCF_002878395.1 Capsicum annuum | reverse complement strand
CATGGTAGGCCACTATCCTACCATCGAAAGTTGATAGGGCAGAAATTTGAATGATGCGTCGCCGGCACGATGGCCTTGCGATCCGTCGAGTTATCGTGAATCATCGCAGCAACGAGAAGAGCCCACGTCGACCTTTTATCTAATAAATGCATCCCTTCCAGAAGTCGGGGTTTGTTGTACGTATTAGCTTTAGAATTACTATGGTTATCCGAGTAGTAGATACCATCAAACAAGCTATAACTGATTTAATGAGCCACTCGCAGTTTCACAGTCTGAATTTGTTCATACTTACACATGCATGGCTTAATCTTTGAGACAAGCATATGACTACTGGCAGGATCAACCAGGTAGCATTCCTCATCGACGCCGACATCGCATGAGCCCGGCCTGCCCGCGAGGGCGCAGACGGATTCAAGGCGAGCGCGGCCACCGTTTGCAAGGAGCATCGTACAGGGCAGATAGGAGTCGATGAAGGCCCCATGCCCACTGTGTCTACCGCATCCGAGAATCTCGACCGCCGCTCACGGACCACGGCATCGCACGATGAAGCAAGGGAGGTGTGGGATGCGAGGGCGGCCTTTCGATTCGACCCGCGCACAAAATGCGAGGGGCAAAAGGCGATCGATAAAACTTGATAATGCCTGGGCATTAGGTATGCAGCACAGGAAACCGACTTCGAGCAAGCCTGCATTGCACTTGCCCCACGACTGAGATGGCAGGCGGGTCAGGACGTCGCTGCTCGAGCAGGGATCCAACCTAATCGCACGTGCCGAACACAACTCATCCACCGTGTGTCCAAATGCTCCATCGATGCACGCCCAGCACCGGCCCCAACGCCCAGCAATAGATGTCGTGCGCTGCTGCCCATGCGGACGTTGCAAGGCTGAAGCAAGTCCCGCTTGAAACGATAGCCCACCCTTGGGGGGAGCAGGGGAGATGAAGGCACGCCGAGGCTCATGCGCGGGCGCCGCCCACGCCGGCCGCTGGCGCTCGCCGCGGATTGGGCTCGGCCGCATGCGTGCAGCGCATAGAGCTTGCCCCGAGAGCAGCATGCAGGACTCGCCGCAAGCACAAAAGCACCGCCTCATCCAAAATCAAGCGCCAGCAGCCCTGTCGTAGACGACGCCACCGATAACCGACACGAGCGCACAATGAAGCGCGGTCGACATTGCTACACGGGCACGGACGGCTCGCACGGACTAGCCATGCATGCTGCCATGCGCCCACGCTGCACGCCGACGTGGCCACTGAGCGCCTATGCCAACTAGCGATAGTCGCCTTGAAGTGCCTTCACCTCCTCTACCCCCCTTATATATGCTTAAAAAAAAACCCAAAGGACAAGAGTAGACATGATTTCGCCAGAGAATCATCCCAGACATATGCGGACCAGAACTGCACGTTTTGATGTGAGACGGGGCCTATGCACTCA
>NW_025852262.1:0-466 GCF_002878395.1 Capsicum annuum | reverse complement strand
GCGCATGAACTAACCTTAAACCAACAATCGACTTCATATTTGTACGTATAACGTAACGATATAAAATATTTAAATTTAAGGATATTAAATGAAAATATGAAAAAGAATATAAAAATAACGTGGGGACATTAGGAAAATCGCCCGGAATGCAACAGATAAGTAACAACCCCAAAATATGCATATTAGAATGAAGTAGCCTTAAACCAACAATTGAGTGCGTATTTGTACGAATAACGTAACGGTATAGAATATTCAAATTTAAGTATATTAAATAAAAATATGAAAAGAAGGCGACGGGACATTACGAAAACCGCCACGACATATGAGGTAACATTGAAATATATTTAAAATGAAAAATTAGAGCGAATATGTAGAAAAATGAGTATGCAGCGGTGAGGAAGATGGATGAACGTCAGAAAAATATTAGGATGATCGAACGTAGGTTTAGGCTCTTTTGATTTTTCCA
>NW_025852261.1:0-2595 GCF_002878395.1 Capsicum annuum | reverse complement strand
AAATCCATATCTTCTTCATCAGATCCACCAGGTCGAGCACCAAGTTTTTCTGCCACATTGCTCCAAGTTTCAGAAGCTGAAGCCTTTTGGGGCTTACTGCCTGATCCTGCTGGCATCGATTCCAAACCCATGAGCCTAGCAACAAAACTTGGAGCTTTCATTTCGCGCTTGCTTTCACAACGTGTATTGGTCATTTCATTATTCTTTGCATTTGGAAAACCCCCACTGTTCTCATCAGCAATCTACATTGTTCATACAAGAACCAAAAACAATAAAAACAAAAACTTCCCTGGCAGGCTAACATCTGAGACAATAGAAGAAAAAGAAAGCTAAATGTGGAAGTATAGTTCAAGCAATGAGTACCAAACGAAGGTTTGGCTGCTTCTCATCCCCTCCAAACTTTTTTGAAGCTTGTTTCAAGCAAGCTATAAGAATGCAGCATAAAAAAAGAAATAATTTAGCCCTCTAGCTAGAATCACCTTCAAGAAATTAACCATTCTGCTTTAAAAATGAGTGGAATGTAGTAGTAGCTAACCTGGTGAAAGCAGTTTCTTTGGAAACAGCTTCTTGGCAAATCTACGATTCCGATCAAAGAGCTGAAAGAAAATACCCACACAACCACAAGGCCTTTGAGGTTGTCTCTCAGTAATAGCGGCTAAACTATCATTCATTTCTCTAGCTGAGCTATCATTCATCCTTCAAAATCCTCTCTTAAATTTCTTCACCTTTTCTCCCACTCTACTGAATGTGATTCACACACTTTGTTTTCCCAATAAGATTCTATCAAACATTATCTTCACATTAGTTTGGAAAGAATTAAACAAAAGACCCCCACTGGCCCCTCTGCCCACCACATCACTCACCCTCCTTGGCCCAAAAAAATAAAATGGGGAAAAAGAACTTACATTTTCATGCAAGAAACAAAGCAAAAACCCAACAAAATATCAGAAAGAAAGTAGAAAATAGCTATGAAAAGTAAAACCCTGAGCTGTGTTCAATTATGACAAAACTTTCACAAGAAAATACAAACAACAATACCCAGAATGTCTTCAACTTGCACCAAATGTGCTACTATTCAAGAAAACAGCTAGAACTGGTTATAGTACACTCTAGTAAGCTATTCTTTTCCTTTTTTTAATCTTCTTTATGACAGTGAAAAAAGCAAAATCATAATTATTTTAAATTAGTTCCTATAGATATGCTTTCTATGCTTTGCTATCACAAATGCTACAGAATAAGAAAAGAATGCGTCGATAGAGACTAACCGATTAGGCACCAAACAATAATAATAGAACCCAAAGCAATTGCAGCAAGGACAAGACCGAATGTTTTTCGAAATCCAAAGTGCCAAAGAACTTCAAAGTACTTTTAAGAGAAAATAGAGGGAGTAATAGCGGAGGAGAAGTTTGTCCTCTTAGAGAAAGAGAATGGTGAGTTTATATAGTGAGGAGGCCCATCCACAATCCCAAATAATGAAGGAAGAATAATATTTAATGGAAGAAGAATAACATATAATGAATCAATTAAGGGGATTGTTCCCTTAAATGGATGGGGTAAATCAATCCGTTCCACCAATCATACTATAATTGCCATAAATAAATAATACCCTATTATAACATTTGAAATTTCCATTAATAGAACAAGTAAAAAGAGATCCTTCCTACTTATTATTAAATGAAATCAAGAAGAGGTATCTAAATTTACCATAATTAACGTGTGAGGGGATGCCTGTCAACCAAGTAAGGCAAGAAAAATAAAAAAATCAATTACTGAGATGCTTTTCTCAAATCAAATTGGTACAGGATCATACTCAAATAGTCAAAACATGCACATATTAGCCTTATTAAAGATTTACGAAAAAATCCTCGAATCGTCACATATATGCTTTTCCCATACAAAATTACCCATATTGACTAAGAGGCATAAAAAATGTGAAGTTGCAAGAAGTTAGGCGTGTTTGCCCATACCAGAGAGAGACGAACAAATTGACTCACCATTCAAGTTAAGCGTCACGAAATTTCAATCAAGCAGGACATGCAAATAGGGTCACAGACTTAAAATCAACACATTTATTCAGCAAAAATCAAACTTGGCCACACTCGATTCGAAGAATCTTTCTATGAGAGACACAAATGAAGAAATAGTACTAAAGTTCACACACATATTTCAAACACAGGATCAAACCTGAAGACACGATGAGGAAGGGTTGCATGGTTGGAACGCCGAAGGGGTTTGCCGGAGGTATCGCTGTGGGAGAGGAGTCGAGGCTGTGTCGCGGCTGTTGGACGTTCGCCGGAGGGGAGAAAGAAGGCGACTGGAGGACGGAGGATGGAGCGGTGGCGTGGAGGCTTGGCTGGCCGTCTCCGTCGATGGCGGCGCTATTCGCCGGTGGAGGACGAGAAGGGAGGGGGCTGACCATCGGAGCAGCGGCTGGACTCGCCTGGGGTAGGAGCTGGCGGCGCGTATAGAGGAGAAGGAAGAGCTGACGGCGAAGGCTGTTCGCCGGAGATGGCGGCATGGCGACGAGGACTCGGAGCGGAGGGGGAGGCCTGTTAGCTGAGCAACTTCCCATTAGTCTTTAACCGGTCATGTTAC
>NW_025852260.1:0-1385 GCF_002878395.1 Capsicum annuum | reverse complement strand
TTTAGTAGAATGATGGCCTTTCGTCATCTCAACTTGAGAATGTTAAGCAGGAGTGTGTCAAATATAATATCTTTTGACTGAATCGGCATTGATAGCTTTTTCTGTCATTTTTCCATCCAGATCCGTAAGTTGCAAAGCCCCATTTGATAATACTTGTCTGACTATGTATGGACCTTGCCAGTTTGGAGCAAACTTTCCTTTAGACTCTTCTTGGTGTGGAAGGATACATTTTACCACAAGTTGACCGGCCTCGAATTTTCTAGGACGTACCTTCTTATTGTAAGCTCGCGCCATCCTTTTCTGGTATAATTGACCGAAGCAAACTGCCGTCAATCTCTTTTCATCTATTAATGATAATTGTTCTAGTCTAGACTTGACCCATTCAGTATCGTCAATTTCGGCTTCACTAATGATTCGAAGCGAGGGAATTTCGACTTCTGCGGGTATTACAGCTTCGGTCCCATAGACTAGTAAATAAGGAGTTGCGCCAGTCGATGTACGGATAGTTGTGCGATATCCTAAAAGAGCAAACGGTAATTTCTCATGCCACTGTCGTCGAGATCCTTGGACCATTTTCCTAAGAATCTTTTTAATATTCTTGTTTGCTGCTTCAACGGCTCTATTTGCTTTAGGACGGTAAGGGGTAGAATGATGATGCACAATCTTGAATTGCTCACAAACTTCCTTCATTAGATGACTATTGAGATTGGTTGCGTTGTCTGTGACGATGGACTTTGGTATACCAAAACCACATATGATGTTCGAATGAACAAAATCCACTACTACTTTCTTCGTGACTGATTTGAAAGTAGCAGCTTCTACCCACTTAGTGAAATAGTCAATAGCGACTAGTATGAATCGATGTCCATTAGAAGCTTTTGGTTCTATTGGACCGATTACATCCATGCCCCAAGCAACGAATGGCCAAGGAGAAGACATAGGGTGCAGCTCTGAAGGTGGCGAGTGGATCAAATCACCAAGAATTTGACACTGATGACACTTGCGAACAAAGCGAAAGCAATCTCACTCCATAGTTAACCAATAATATCATGCTCGCATGATCTTCTTTGCCAAAACATAGCCATTCATATGCGAACCGTACACCCCCGAATGTAACTCATTCATGATTTTTTCAGCTTCCTGAATATTAACACATCTCAACAAGTTCAAGTTTTGGGTTCGTTTGTACAGGATCTCCCCACTTAAAAAGAAACCATTAGCAAGTCTCCTAATGGTTCTTTTTTGATCTGCTTTGGCGTGTATTGGATATTCTTTTGACTTTAGGAAGCGTTTGATATCATAGTACCAAGGTTCATTATCTGGTTCTGCATCAATTATATTGCAATAACCATGTTGATCTCGTATCTGTATCTCTAATGGGTCGA
>NW_025852259.1:1515-1847 GCF_002878395.1 Capsicum annuum | reverse complement strand
GCGTGGAGGATGATTAAAAGGAGATTACCTTTTAATGACGTCATCATTAAATTCAATATTAACTCACAAAGTGATTGCTTTTGTTGTAGGATTGTATAAAATGATACTATGCATCATGTTTTTGGCAAGGTGATGCAGCAAAGAACATAAGGAATAGCATGGGAAATCCCTTTGGAATTCAACATCTAAATCAACCAATTGTCGACATCTTTAACACTTGGTGGAGTGTAAGACCAGAGAATGATATCCATAAAATTTTATTGAAGATCACTCCTAGTATCATTGGTTGGGAAATTTGGAAACAATGGTGTTCTTGTAAATTTGGAGGCCAA
>NW_025852259.1:0-1415 GCF_002878395.1 Capsicum annuum | reverse complement strand
GATTGTATAAAATAATACTATGCATCATGTTTTTGGCAAGGTGATGCAGCAAAGCACATAAGGAATAGCATGGGAAATCCCTTTGGAATTCAACATGTAAATCAACCAATTGTCGACATCTTTAACACTTGGTGGAGTGTAAGACCAGAGAATGATATCCATAAAATTTTATTGAAGATCACTCCTAGTATCATTGGTTGGGAAATTTGGAAACAATGGTGTTCTTGTAAATTTGGAGGCCAAAGACACTTCTGCTACAGTAAGATGATTTATCAAGCTTTTGGTCTTATCAAATCTGTAATGATGAAATATTTTAAGGACTTGCAAGACATCAATCACTGGCCAACTCTGTGTCTCACAATAAAGAAGCTCAGGCCATTTCAAAAGTTACATCAGGTAAGTTGGAGCTTCCCACAAGCTGACTGTATTAAAAATCAATACCGATAGTTACTTACATGAAAGTGGTAAGGCTGGTATTCGTGGAATTGTATGGAATAGTCGAGGCGATATGGTTATGGCATTTTCCATTTTGTTCCGTTGTAGTAGCAGTAATATGGCAGAGGCATTGTGAATATCAAGGATACACTAATTCCACTCTCAAACTAGACTCCACAACTATAACCAACAAGCTGAACAACAATCTTGTCACTAATATGAAGCTGAAAAAAGTTGTCGACAACATCAAAAGTATCAAGAATAGAATAGGGATTCAAGTAACTCACTGTTTTCGGGAGGGGAATCAAGTTGCTGACGGGTTAGCCAAATTGGCTTCCACCTCTACGCAAATTCTTATCACTCTGTCCCTTTCTCATCTTCCTAGATAGGCTAGAGGCTGCATCCAATTAGATAAATGGATGACGCCTAGTCTTAGATGTAAATATGACAAATCCAACTTCTTTGTTAGCTAGCATAGATTTGTGTATGTACCAGAAAGCAATATAATTGTTTATACCTTCTGGTGGGGTGATATCACTTATGATTGATATCACTAATGGTTGTGTGTTGTATCGAGGTCAGGCCTAGCCGCCCTCTGTCCCTTTTTACTAATGGGTAAATGATTTAAATAGATGAAGAAGAAGAACAAAGTAACAAAATCAAAGATTAATGATGTTTTTATATTGAGGAATAATGGATTTTCAATTGATTGAGAAATGGGTTTTCTAGAAAATCACAACATTGTATCTTCTGCCTCTATATGTATTAGTCTTGTTTATTAGACTATTCTAATGATTAATTTCTTGTAGACTAAGATGTGTATCTGTCCTCGATCTGTTAAATTAAATTGCAGACTGCTCTGCTTCTTTAATCTTGTCTGTCAAATTTCATCCAAGTTTCTGTTAAGATAATAGGGTAACAAAGTTATATATATATATATATATATATATACATATAAACATATATAAGTATAAAGCTTG
>NW_025852258.1:904-1406 GCF_002878395.1 Capsicum annuum | reverse complement strand
CTAATGTTGTAATTGGTAATTACAATTAACTTGACTACCCCATATGGAATAACTCTGAGAATGGTATATTCACTAATAATTCTGCCTTGCAGATTGTTAGGAAACAAAGACCCAAAAATGATTTCCTGAATAATATTTGTCATAATAGAGTTCCTTTTAAAATCTCTTTTCTCGCATGGAGGATGATTAAAAGGAGATTACCTTTTAATGACGTCATCATTGAATTCCATATTAACTCACAAAGTGATTGCTTTTGTTGTAGGATTGTATAAAATGATACTATGCATCATGTTTTTGGTAGAGGCGTTGTGAATATCAAGTATACACTAATTTCACTCTCGAACTAGACTCCACAACTATAACCAACAAGCTGAACAACAATTTTGTCACTAATATGAAGCTGAAAAAAGTTGTGGACAACATCAAAAGTATCAAGAATAGAATAGGGATTCAAATAACTCACTGTTTTTGGGAGGGGAATCAAGTTGCTGACTGGTTAGCC
>NW_025852258.1:0-804 GCF_002878395.1 Capsicum annuum | reverse complement strand
ATATGACAAATCCAACTTCTTTGTTATCTAGCATAGATTTATGTATGGACCAGAAGGCAATATAATTGTTTATACCTTCTGGTGGGGTGATATCACTTATGATTGATATCAGTAATGGTTGTGTATTGTATCGAGGTCAGGCCTAACCCCCCTTTGCCCCTTTTTACTAATGGGTAATTGATTTAAAAAGATGAAGAAGAAGAACAAAGTAACAAAATCAAACATTAACGATGTTTTTATATTGTGGAACAATGGATTTTTCATTGATTGAGAAATGGGTTTTCTAGAAAATCACAATATTGTATCTTCTGTCTCTATATGTATTAGTCTTCTTTATTAGACTATTCTAATGACTAATTTCTTGTAGACTAAGATGTGTATCTGTCCTCGATCTGTTAAATTGAATTGCAGACTGCTCTGCTTCTTTAATCTTGTCTGTCAAATTTCATCCAAGTTTCTGTTAAGATAATCGGGTAACAAAGTTTTATATATATATATATATACATATAAACATATATAAGTATAAAGCTTGTGGCGTTTGACTTAAAGCAATAATTTTGTTAGTGTGATCAAAAATTACCCTGGCATAAGAAGTGCTGGACCTTTCAATCTTGCATTGTGAATACAAGTATCATGATTCTAAATATGACTAGTTTTTCCATTGGAAAAGAGAAAGTGTTGGAGTGTGCCACGATTCTATTAATAAATTCAATAGCTAGAATTGTTTGGCCATAAGAGAAAAGATAAATTTTTGACAGTATTAACCTATCTTAAAATACATTTTAATTACTAGAAAGAGATCAC
>NW_025852257.1:0-4855 GCF_002878395.1 Capsicum annuum | reverse complement strand
AAGTAATCAGTACTAAAAAAATGTTATTGCAGATTTCATATCAAGACAAAGCTACACAGATTGATATAATAGAAGATGATGCCTTAGAAAAGATACTCAAAACCCTAACTACGCTTTCAATGAAAATGGACAGTATGGGTAATGAAATAGAAAAGCTAATAACATTAAATTTTAACATATATATATATATATATATATATAATACTAGTCTCCGAATCTCTTTCATTGTAACTGAATTTTATATTTTCTTTGTTAACCACCAATATACCTGTGTATTATCTGTTCGTACAATAAACTGGTGTATTGTACCAAGTGTATTGTGTATTATACCAAGTATTCTTTCTATATATTCTTGTGTATCTATTGCAATTTACAATTGTCTAATAATTGTTTTGCTATATATCCTATCCACAATTGGTATCAGAGTCATGTTATTTAAAAAATGTACAAGTAGGTATATGTTAATTTTGTTATGAGAAATGTTAATTTAATTATTAAGTATGAGCTATTATTATTTACATTGTTATTTATTTGTTAAAAATGAAAAGACCATTTTAAAATATAGAAGCTTTTAGAAAAATTAAAGACACTTTAACTAGTCACTACCTAGAATATATAAAGTTAAATAAAACGAAAGAAACCCCCCACAGATTAGCTTATTTATTTACTTTAATATCTAGCAATAAGGTAAAATTAATAATTCATTTAAAATCAAGAAGAATGAGATATATACCACCTAATTATGATAAAATTAGATTTTGGTATCCATCAAAATATTTTAAACATTGTAAAGATGAATAATATAACAAAATTCCAAAAATATAAAGAACTAAAACAAATAATATCTAAAAAGCGAAGAGAATTAAAAATAAGAAAAGAAAGACTACAATATAACATGATTGTAGGAGTATGTCAAAAATCAATAAATGCATAAAAAGAAGAAATATCATATTTAGAATCATAAATAGATAGTCTAGAATACATATATCAACATGATCTATACACCATCAAGTAGATAAAATGGACAAAGAAGAATTTATAATAGATGAAAAAACATATGAAAACCATGAAGGATTAAAAATAAGAATAATATTTTCCAATTTAGGAAGAAGATATAAGAAAATAGGTGAACATTTATATTTAATGTTAGAAAAAGAAGAATTAAAATTAGAAGATAAATTAACAACTATGGTAAGAATAGCAAAAGAAAATGTAAGAAATAGATAGGAAAAAAGAAATAGATAAAATAAAACAACAGACTACAGAAGAAATACAAAAAATAGAGGAAACTAAAAATAGGAGGATTGCTGAATTAGAAAAAGAATTACAAATACTAAAAGATCTGTATGGAAAAAGACAAAAAGAAAAAGAAGAAAAAGATAAAGAACAAAAATTATTAATTGAGATAAATTCAATTTAAAGAAAAATTAGATGAAGAAAATAAAGAATTAGAAACTTATGAAATAGAAATAAACACAATAGATGCTGAAGAAACAGATAATTATGATTCGGAAGATAGTGAAACATATACAAAAATCATAACAAATATAGAAAAATTAGAAATTAATGAAAAAAAAGAAGTAATTAATAAAGAAAACTTAGAAAATATAAACACGGAAATAAATACTCTTGATAAAGAAGACGATGAAAATATAATATCTAGTACATCAGAAATAAGAAAACCTACATATTATTATAAAGATAAGTTTACAAAATTTAACCTAAAAAATGAATATAATAAATGGACACCAAAACAGATAATTAATAAAAATTATAACTTCTTAGACTTAGACTATGTAATAGATATAGATAAAACGATACAATTATTGATAGAATATATAGCAAAAAAATTATTAGACAATGGTATAAATGCAATAGATACACCAGAATATATAGAAAGAACACTAATAGGAACAACAAAATTATGGTTTTTAAATTTAACTGAAGAAAGTAAAAAGGTATTAAGAGATGATAAAAAATGGAAGGAACAACAGTAACTAAACTAACACCTATAGACATATTGAAAAAATATGAAATAGCTATAAGAGATGAATTTAGCAGTATGACAACAACAGAAGAAGAACAAAATAAGGAAAAAGATATAAATAGAAATTTAATGTTAAAACTAGCAATATGTAATATGTGTTATATAGATGAGTATACGTGCGCATTTAAAGAATACAATTATAAAGTAACATATAGTACAGAAGAAAGTAAAGAAGTAAGAAGATTATATTTTAGTAAATTACTTGAACCATTTAGTTTAAAAATAATAAAGAGTTGGGATGAAGCAAACATAGTAGATACTCTAGGAGCAAGAATAAAATTTCTACAACAATGGTATAGAAATTTATGTGAAAAATACAGAGAAGAAATGAAAATGGAAAAAACATTAATAAAAAATTTAGCATGTTGCAAAGATAAAATAACACCTTAATTTGAATGTGAAGAAAGATATTATAAGAAAAGAAAAAGACATAAGAAATATAAAAAATACAAAAAATCAAAATATAAATATAAGAAACCAAGAAAAAAATATTATGTAAAAAATTATAAACATAAAAAACCATATAGGAAAAAGAAATCTATAAAAGAATGTACTTGTTATAATTGTGGAAAACTAGGACATTTAGCTAGAGATTGTAAAATGCCTAAAAACCCCAAAAAGAAATAAATATCAGAAATAAAGATAGAAAATACAGAATATGTGCAAATAGATTATATAGATTACGAATTAGAAAGTGACGGTAGTATCTATGAAATTTCGGAGAATGAAACAGATAATGAAATAGATAGTAAATCAGATGAATCAAATGACTGAAGAAGATATAAAAATGAATCAAATAGGTGAAGAAGATATAAAACTAATAACAAAGAAAGAATATTTAAATGAAGAAGGAACAGATCAAAAAATAATATTTGATAATAATATATTTGACAAAATAAAAGGAAAAGAATTAGATTTAAGTGTAGAAAAATATTTAAAATACCAACAATAAAAAAGATATTTAGTAGACGAAAAGAAAAATACTACTAGTAAGCCAAAAAGAACATGTAATAGACTGTAAATATGCAAAAGGAAGAGCTAGTATACCACTAGTAACAAAAAGAATAATTAATAAAGACATAAATGATATAAAAAGTAAAGACCCAATAAAATATGCACACCTTAGAGGAACAGAGATATTAATAAAAAAATGTTTTAGAGAAAGAATAGATACACCAATAAAATTACATTTAGCAGATGATAGAATTATAAAACCTATAAAAAAAAGTATAGTAACTGCCATAAAAGGAAATTTAATATACCAAAAATTTAAATTTATAATAAGTGCGAATTATTCAGTAGCAATAACAGATAAAAACATACATAAATCATTAGTATATATTGGAAAATATCAGGAATAGAACTAACCTCAGGAAGTAAAATATTTACAGCAAGATGTAAAAATCTATATGTATTAACAACAAAACATAAAATAACGAGAAAAAATAAAATTAATAAAATACAAACAGAAAGTCCTTTCGAACAATTTGTAAAAACAATTGATAACAATGATTATAGTTACAAAGACATAGATATAGAAGAAGATTTAGCAATAATAAATGATAGAATAAGTACAACAAAAAGAATAACTTTTGAAAAACCAGAATCATCACGATCATCAAAAAGAATAAACTATGAAATAACTTCAACAGTTAATTTAACTCAATATTATATAACGGGAACAATAAATGAAAATGAATATTTAGTACTCCTAAATACAGGACAAGAAGAAAATTATATAGCAAAATATTTAGTAAAAAATGAAGAAATAAAATCTAATAGTAATATATGCCCACATCTACCAAGAAGTCTAATAACTATTAAGGATACAACATAAAAAGAAATAATAATAGGAATTAGAAAAATAAAAATAGAATTTGAAATAAAAGAAAATATGCAAAAAGTAGACATAATATAAAGAATAAAATGGTTAGAACAAGTAAAACGAATCAATATAGAACATACACAATTAAACATAACATATAATAAAGAAAAATTATTAATTAAAAGAACTTTGACATGATATGAAAATATATGTATTGATAAAGACAATAATAGAAGGATATTATAACAGATATTATACTTCTATGATAGATACAGGAGCAGAAGCCAATTTATGTAGATATAATTGTTTACCAAATAGTAAATGGGATAAATTAAAAACACCAACAGTAGTTAGAGGATTTAATAACGAAGGAAGCTTAATTACTTATAAAGCTAGAAATGTGAAAATACAAGTATGGGACAAGATATTAGCAATAGAAGAAATCTATAATTAGAACTAACATAAAAAGATATGCTTTAAGGAATGCCATTTTTAGATAAATTATACCCACATATAATAACTAGAACACATTGGTGGTTTACAATACCATGTAAACAAAAGGTAAGAGCAAAAATAGTTATTAATAGAATAAGAAAGAAAACTGATTGGATAAAAGAAAGTGAAAAAATCACAAAAAAAATTAGAAAATATAAAAAATACTGAAGACACAATAGAACTAGTTATATTTTCAATAAATAAAGAAGAAATTACTATATTTTCAATAGATAAGGTAGAAATAATAAAGAAAAAATTAAGACAATTATACAGTGAAGATCCATTAAAAGGATGGGAAAAATATAAAACTACTGTAAAAATTGAGCTAATAGATAAAAATAACATAATAACCCAGAAACCATTAACGTATAACTTTGATTATTTAAAAGAATTTAAAATGCATATAGATGAATTATTAGAAAAACAATATATACAAAAAAGTAATAGTAAACACAATAGTCCAGCATTTATTTACTATAAATGCTGGA
>NW_025852256.1:0-4106 GCF_002878395.1 Capsicum annuum | reverse complement strand
TATATATATATATATATATAAATATATATAGTTATATACTAATTTATCTAACACATACAAATGTGTACATTAAATATATACGTCTATAGAAGATACATACACATATATACTACAATATATATAGTTATATACTAATTTATACAACATATACACATGTATAGATTAAATATACACGGTTATAGAAGATATATACACAAATATAAGCACTATTCAATATATTTGTACTACTTTAAGTAAAACATATATTACAATATCTGTATATACTACAATATATATATATAATTATATACTAATTTTTATAACATATACACATGTATACATTAAATATATACGTCTATAGAAGATATATACACATATATACTACAATATATACAGTTATATACAAATTTATAAAACATAAACATATGTATACATTAAATATACAAATCTATAGAAGATATATACACAAATATACGCACCATTCAATATTTATGTACTAGTTTAAGGAAAACATATACTACAATATATGTATATACTACAATATATATCGAGTTATATACTTATTTATAAAATATATACACATGTATACATTAAATATACACATCTATAGAAGATATATACACAAATATATAAAACATATGCTACTTAATATAATAAATTAATAATAATACTTGGTAGTAAATTAATAATATGTTAGAAGTAAGTTTTAAATTTAAACTAGAAATTCAATTTAAATCATTAAATGAAAAAATTTATAAAGTAAGGACTAAGGAGGAGTGAATGAATGTTGAATTTTATTGATTGCGATTTACGAAATGATCCAAATTTTATAATTTACATGAATGAAAAATCTACAAATTATGCATCATTTTTTTCAACTCATTCATGTTAATATTAATGGGAACTTGCATAGGATAGTCAAAGTCAACGGGGGTAAAATCATGTATTGGACTTGATTCTGCTGAGTTCTCTCGTGAAGACATAATTTCTTCACGTTTCAGCTCGTCGCTAAGCTCTGGTTCCATTCCTTGGTTTCCTTTTCCGATCGAATCCAATCCTTGAGGTAAATTAGAACATTCATTGCATTGCTTCCCGATGAGTGTCGGTTGTCTCCAAGCTGCTGTCGTCCCTGACTAAAGGCGCTCTCTGATGCAACGGTTGACATTGGAACACTCAAGATGTCTATAGCTACTATTGAAAGCACGGGATATTGTGTTTCATTACTCCTCCACCAATCCAACGTTTTGATCCGTCGTCTGCGATCCTCTGGCGGCGATCGAAGATTATATTTTAGCTCTTCCCGATAAGTTGAGGTGTAAGTTCTCTCATCAACACTATTCCAACAAGGTAAATCATAAAAGAAATCCAAAAAATCACTATGTGCCAGCCTTTTAGAAGATGATGGCTCCTCGGGAGGATGAGGAACGACAGTTGGAGTGATATTAGTAGGTGCGGCTAAGTCAAATAAATCAGAATAGTCATTATATAATTTTTCTATGTATCCATTCGCATCACTCATAGTCGTCCACATATCAGGTTCTACTTTTTCAGATTCAAAATCATTGTTAGTAGTTATTTCTAAGTTAGCATAAATAATAGTACTAAAGTGGCACATAGTATTATATTTAAAGCACAAATTTAACATAGCACCAACCAAGTAAATAATGGGAATAGAAAAAAAACATTTTTTAAATTAGTAAACATGGCATCAACAGCTTCTTTATAACAATCTTTATTTTTATATTCTTTAAGCAAACCAGAAATATCGGTTATATATCCCAAAATATTACAAATAGTAGGATAATACGCACCGAAAAATTCAATCGTAGCTACAAAAGACTTAACAAGATCATTAATTACAACCCAATCAGAATCATGTAGCATGCAATTAGCAGAATCAGTAAATGAACCGCAATGTTGGTTAAAAGCTAGTGTAATAGGAACTCTATATTTATAACAAGTTTTTAAAAAATCATATGTAGAACTCCATCTAATATCAATTTTTCTCAAGCATCAATATCGGTGCAAGTCCATTTTCTTGACATTTAATTTTAAATTCTCTAATTCTTTTTCTCTGTTTATTTCATTGATAAAATCAACAGCAAGACGAATTTTTTCAATATAAAGCTCAAAAAATTCAAGACTATCTTTTACAATTAAATTATATATGTGACATGCACACTTAATATTGAAAATTTTAGTCAACGGCGGAGATAGCATAGATTTTAATTTTTTTATAGCAGTCTTATTGTTAGAAGCATTATCAAAAGCAATACATAAGATTTTATTTTCGATAACATAAAATCCGACAACTTTAACAATAGAATCAGCAATAAAATCTCTAGTATGTTTACGGTCTTCATCATATAAAAAAGCAAGAATACTTTTTTGCATCACAAAATTACTATCCATTCAGTGCCAAGTAACGGTTAAATAATCATTTTTATTTACAGCACGACCAAGATCAGAAGTTAGGGACAATCTACATTGAATATTTTTTAACAATGTTGATAAATAAAAACAATATTGTGAATAAAGTCTAAAAATATCAGATCGACAAGTACTTCTAGGAACACCATTAAACATAGGATTATAAATAGCTTGAATATAATGAATAAAGACATCAGAAGAAGGAAAACTAAAAGGCAAACAATCCACAGCTACCATTTTAGCTATTTCTTCCCGGTCCCTCAATTTATTATACTTCTTCATTACATGAACGGTTGCTGGGTCCATTCTATTTTGCGTTGGCCCATCAACATCCTCACCACCTCATGCGATTTCTAATTCTCTTTTGTGAGAATCACCTATATGTCTCATTAACATACCCGTACCCCCTTGCTTGCCTCCGCTTTTATGTTTATATATTTGTTGACAAATTTTGCATTGCACCTTAGTATCTGATATACGTTCAAAAAATTGTCATGCAATACTGGTTGTTTTACGAGGTCTTGGGGCACGGGGAGGACGAAAACGGAGATTTACCGATTCAGATCTAACGTTAGGTGTCTCATCAATATTTTCATCTTCTTCGTCTAAATTAACCGCATCTACTTCATTTTCTTATTCTATACCGTAATTGTTTTGAGTTTCTACATAATTCATATCGTGAGTACCTACACCTATTTCTTCCTCAAAAGGTGTACCAAGTGGTACCGGAGGCGAAGGCACACGGGTATATATACTACATGAAGTACCTCTACCACTAGTAATTCACTTTTTACTACCACTACCTCTTCCGGGACAAAAATTTTTAACACGTTTAGTAGCGAGGTTTCTTAATTTATCCATAGTATAAATTAAATTAAACTAAAAAAAATTAAAATACACAAATATAATAAAATTACACATTCAACAATTAATACAATAAATAAAAATTAAACGTAAGAGATGGAACGACAATACCAAATTTCGAAAGTATCCGAAGGTTACAAATTTAGAAACTTCCACTCGTACTTTGTAAACACAAAATTAAAAATTTAAAGTGAGCACTTTAGGAAATTAAATATATTGAATATTTGAGAATTGAGATTTGAGAGAGAATGAGATTTTGAGAGAGTGAAAAGTTGTGTGAAAAATGATTTGAAAGTGTAGGGTATTTATAGAATTTTTTTTGGGATTAAAAAATTATTTTAAAAGTAAATTTTAAATTTTTTTTCAAACGGCTAGTTTGGCCCAAAATCCCAAATTTTCAAAAAAAAAAAAACTATTCCGGGCCGGACCGGTGAACCAGCGGACCTGGACCGGACTTGGTTCGGGCAGGGTTAGCCGGGACCAAATTAAAAAAAATGGCCCGGGGCACGATACTCTAAAGCCCTTGGGCTTACCGAGCCGATTCAAGCCGGGTCAGCCCGACCCACTTGACACCCTTTTCTTTTGATATATCAAATGATGTTTTGCTAGAGAGAAGTGACATTTGGGAAAGAAAGAGACAGTCTTCGTACTTTTGGAAAAGAAAGAAACACAGATTTCAAGGAATCTTTATTACTTATATTTGTATTGGTATTCATATTAAAATAGTAGTAAAATAATACTTATTAATAATGAAATATAATAGAAATAATAAAGTTAATATTAGTATGTCGGCAATATATCAAGGAAAATAGTACGCCGATAATTTTTGTTTA
>NW_025852255.1:9394-11989 GCF_002878395.1 Capsicum annuum | reverse complement strand
ATCTCATAACCGATAGGTAGTTTAAGCAACCCCATGCAACTCGATCAAACCAAGTTTATACAATTTCTCCTGATAATGAATCAAGAACACATAAGTATCCTCTCCTACAAAACTAATAAAACTAGGAAGACACAAATAAGTGAACCTCCCAAACCTCTTTTGATCCTCAGAAGATATAATTATACTAGGAATAATAGAAGGCATAGTAAATCTGGCTATCAAGGATCCCACCTGAGGAGGCAACATAGATTAAGATTGAACTCCTAATATTAGAATACCATACTCAGACACTAGCATAGAAGGAGAAAAAAATAAGTCTGCTGAGTACCATAGGAAGATATCAGTACCACTGGAGGATCTACATTCCAAAGTAGAGGAACATCATAGGCAAGCTCTAACGAAAATACAGGTACAATACTCAATGTTAGAGGGACACCGGGTACACTAAAAGGAACACCCTCCAATTAGCTTATAAAGTGAATCAATAACCCATATGAAATTGGGGTAGAAGGACCATATGGAACCAAAGTAGGCTATATATCTCAAAAATGCTAACCTCGAGGATCATAGTACAACCCCTAGGTGGGGAAGATCCTCGTTCCTGTCCACTACCTCAATCCCTCCCAGAACACGTACCTCACCCTCTAGACTAAGCCCTCTCCTTAAAAGATAGCTCCATATCTCTAGCCTCAAGGGATGTAGTCCTTACTATCTTTAGAAAAAAGTGTGAAATTTAGTTTAGAACACAAGTTATGAATATATATCTATATTTTAACAATAAAAATAAGACAGGTTTCATAAATATCTTATACCCTCTACAAGATAGATACGTACGTCTATGTATCAATCTGAGATAATTTACTAGACACCTGCTCTTACACTAATGAGACCAATGTCACGTGGCTGCTCTGATATCAATTTGTTATGACACAAAATCAAAAGGGTCATGATGACAATAGTTGTGATAAGCCTTGAAAAATAATTCAATTACCCAAACTTAATGTAAAGGGAAATCAATCACTAAACCCAAGGAAAGACTCTAAGAATGGAGCCAAACAACTCATACATGATTATAGAGGAAATAAAGAACTAATAATACAATAAAGCATCCCAAGACCTGGTGTCATAGTGTAAGAACTACTAAATATATCTTAAACGTAAAAAGATAAAATGATACACCAAAAAGGATCATAATTTGTCTATGGGTACAAAACAAGACATACAATATAAAGAAAGAAGTAGTTGATCAACTGTAATGCCTCGAAAAACGGGTCCCGGAGCATCACACGGTGCTTGAGGCTATGAGTAGCCCCAAGCTAACCCTTTGAGCCATTTTTATTCAGTTCAACACAAATCAACGGGGTTTCCATAAATAACCCTCAAATATCAACAGAGTAATCATCATTCAAGAATAAAAGAATTTTAGAAAGACAACAAAATTAGCCAACTCCCAACATTTATACTAGTCTGAAAAGACTCTAAGAAAATCAATAAAACCAGCGAGCCATTGAGACATGCCCCAACTTACTCATACTCAGTTATCAAATGTAAATGATTCCATGAAACCAACATCAGACATCACATCCTCAGAACATAAGGACTTACCACAATAGAGGATGTAGAATAGCATACCCGAAGAATCACTGTCAAAGCTGGAACTGAGCACCTAAACCTACATTCTGAGAAAATGCAGCCTACATCCGAATATATGGGTCAGTACCATGGAAAGGAACCAATTATATGGGGCTGTATGCAGTTGTATAAACATCATCATCATAAATATTTATAAGAAATATGTAGGATGTATGAAAGACTCACATAGCATGAAGAAAATCATCATAATCATGAGAGGATGAAATAAGTACAATAACATATGTGAGTCATCATATACTTTGTCAATCACTTTTAGTTCATCAATAATATCAATTCACATAATGTAAATATCATTTAAATCATTAAAAATAATAACTTTCACAATTCAACTTTCAAATCACTTCACCATTCACCGTAGACACAAGGAAATACATACACAGTGGGAGATCCTATATAACCGACATAAATAATATGAGCTACATGGAGTCCAACATACAACCCACGTTGGGGAGAGCCGTCCTATTCTTGCCATCGGAGTAGGACTATCGATATCAAATCCACACAAACTAGTGATCACTATATAAATCAGCCTTAGGCTTACTCCTATAGGGGCACGTAGTTCTAGGGAAATAAGGTCGTTTTATACATCCCACTCAGTACTAAAAATTTCTCCTGGAGTTAGCTTAGATGATTTCAAAGACAATCCTCTCCAAAACAATTTCAGTAATATATAAATATACATTGGGAGCCATCATGCTTTCCATCTATCAAAATTGACGACGTTGTGGATTTCTTTCACACTCGAGTTCAAAACAACTCCATTAAGACCAAAAGGTCAAATCATTCAAAATATCTCAAATATTAAACATCAACGTGCTTATAACACACACTTTCTCAAAAAAAAATACAATTTCCAATGGGGATTCATGACCCAAATATTAAAATCATGATAAATATCTTGAACGATATTTATCATGATTTTAATATTTGGGTCGTGAATCC
>NW_025852255.1:7906-9294 GCF_002878395.1 Capsicum annuum | reverse complement strand
TCTCAAATATTAAACATCAACGTGCTTATAACACACACTTTCTCAAAAAAAAATACAATTTCCAATGGGGATTCATGACCCAAATATTAAAATCATGATAAATATCGTTCAAGATTCATGCTTTATATCTCCACACAAGTAAATTTATCTTTCAAAATCATAAACATCAAGATTTCATAATAATCATCATAAGATATGGGTTCATGCTTCAAATTTATAAAAATCAAATAAAAATTATGCCTTTGTAAAGAAAATTACTTTTGGGCACAAAAACGAAAGAGAGTCCTTGTTGAAAAACCATACATACCTTGAATGATGAAATTTAGATCGATACTCATTTTTGAGATGTTAGTCATGCCTTTGAATGATGGTTCTTGGAGTTCTTGAACTAGGAACTTGGAATCTTGAATAAATTTGCAGAATTAATGCTGAACTTTGAAGGTTCTTGAAGTTGGATGTAGGAGCTTAGGGTTTCCTTTTTGAGGTAATTTGATGAAATATAACACATAATGCTTCTAATAGGCTTTAATATAGGGTTTGGATGGATTTTGGGTAAGGGGGGATAACCAAAACGCCCCTAAAAATCAAATAATTCTCGAATCTGTCGTTTGGTGGACTATTTTATTAGTCTGAACTAGATTAACCATAACATTTTACTCCAATATCCAAATTGGATGAAACTAATTTCATTAGAAAGAGGACTCTCATATCTTTCGATTGATATATAGTATCTCACCCAGATCATTGTGTACGAGGAGTTATGATTGTTTGAATTTGACCCAAAATTTGATTTTGATAGGATGAAGTAGATCAACCATAACATTTTGCTCCGACAGACAAATTGGATGAAACCAATTTCATTGGAAAGAGGACTCGCAGAGCTTTCGTTTATATATAGTAGATCACCCAGATCATTATGTACAAGGATTTATGATCACTTAAAGATTGGCCTCAGTATTTTTTCCTGCACGTTTTACTATTCACGCTTCGATCGGAATGTTCATAACTCGTTGCTCGGGTGTCCGTTTTGGATGATTCATATATCGTTGCAAAGCTTATTCGATACTCTACATAATTTTAGGTCATAATCTAAGACATTCCATACGGAAAATTTATAATTCATTCTAGAAGATAGAACCCAACACATTTACGCACAAAATTTCAACGAAAAATTTCCCGGGGTATTACATCATCCCACCCTTGAAAACATTCATCCTCAAATGATGCTAGACATGCCAAGATTAGATAGGGAAAAGTGCATACAGCTGAAACCATTCGTTAGACTCATCACCACATTGTTTCTCACTCCGAATGCAACATAGAATGCATAAATTCAAGAAACTACAGCTGAACACATAATAAATGACAGCTGAACTGCTGCAACTTTT
>NW_025852255.1:0-7806 GCF_002878395.1 Capsicum annuum | reverse complement strand
CTTTGTTCCTTAGTCTTCGAACACTGAAATCAAGAATCTCAATAGGAATTCATCAAAAGAGAGATTTTCTTGAATGTCAGTACTCATAGAGTAATCCACTACCACAGCATCGCTAATATGCTTTCTAAGCATAGAGACATGGAATATTGGATGAACAGAGGACAACTCGGAAGGCAACTCGACCTCATAAGCTGCCTTACCAATATGGCTATGAATTTTGTAAGGACCAACATAACGGGGATTAAGCTTCCCCTTCTTTTCAAATCACTTCACCCCTCTCATGGGTGAAATTTTCAGATCCACTATGTCACCAACTTCAAACTCAAGGTCTCTCCTTCTAGCATCCGCATATGACTTCTGACGACTCTACGTAGTTTTAAACCTTTGCTTAATCAACTTAACTATTTCCATAGCCTCAAATAACGAATCAGGATAACTCACAGCTGCTTTACCCACCTCGAACCAATCTATCGGTGATCTATATTTCCTCTCATATAAGTCTTCAAATGGAGCCATGCCAATACTAAAGTGGAAACTGTTATTGTAAGCAAACTCTATCAACGGTAAGTGATCATCCCAACATCCCTTAAAGTCAAGTGCCCAAGCTCTCAACATATCTTCTAAGGTCTGGATGGTCCGCTCAGCCTGACCGTCGGTCAGCGGATGAAAAGCAGAACTCAAAAGCACTTGGGTACCAAGATCCTTCTAAAAAGCTTTCGAAAATTGCAAAGTAAACTGAGTACCGCTTCCAAAATTATAGACAAGGGAACTAAATGCAGTTTGACTAGCTCTCGGATATACAATCTAGCGTAATCCTCAGTATTATATGAAGTATGAATAGGCAAGAAATGAGCATACTTAGTTAACCTATCAACCACAACCCAAATAGAATCATGATGGCATCGGGAAGAAGGTAAACCAATTACGAAGTCCATATTTATCTCTTCCCACTTCTAGGTAGGAATACTAAACTCTTGCATCATACCACCAGCTCTTTGGTGTTCAACCTTAACCTATTGGCATGTTGCACACTTAGCTACAAACGTTGCTATATGTTTCTTCATGCCACTTCACCAATTGATTTCCCGCAAGTCTCGGTTAGTGGCACCAGGATGAATAGAATATCGCGCCCCGTGCGCTTTAGCCATAATCCTCTATCTCAGATCATCAACATTTAGGACATACAATCTACCCTGCAATCTCAACATACAATCTCCCCCTTGGGAGAAAACCTCTACTTTTTGTTCCTTAACTGACTCCTTCAGTCTAACAAAACTAGCATCTAAGCATTGCTTTTCCTTCACTTCCGAAACCAAGGAGGATTCGGAACTACTCTGAACCCCTATACTACCTTCAGCAGAGTCGAACAACCTAACCCCCAATCTAGCCAAACGATGTACATCACGAGCTAACTATTTCTTACCTTCTACCACATGCGAAACACTACCCATGGACACTTTACTTAGGGCATTTGAGACAACATTGGCCTTGCCCGAATGGTAAAGCACGCTTATATCATAGTCTTTTAACAATTCTCACCATCATCTCTGCCTAAGATTCAATTCTCTCTGGGTAAACACATACTGCAGAATCTTATAATCAGTGAAAACATCAATATGGAAACCATACAAATAGTGTCTCCAGATTTTCAAAGCAAACAAAATAGCAGCCAACTCAAGGTCATAGGTGGGGTAATTTTTCTTATAGGGTTTTAACTGTCTAGAAGCATAAGCTATCACCTTACCCTTCTACATCAATATGCAACCCAACCCAACTCTCGAAGCATTATAGTACACCAAAAAATCATAAACACCATCAGGCAAAGTCAAAATAGGGGCTAAAGTGAGTCGAGTCTTCAACTCCTGAAAACTCTTCTCATAAGATTCGGACCACAAGAACTTCACTTTATATTTGGTCAACCGAGTCATAGGAGACTCTATAGAGGAGAAACCCTCAACGAAATGGCGGTAATAGCTAGCTGAACCCACGAAACTTCCAATATCAGTCAAAGAAATAGGTCTAGGCCAATTTCTAACAGCTTCGATCTTTTGGGGATCAACTCTAATACCCTTGGAAGAAATGATATGACCCAGAAAAGCAACTGACCTTAGCCAAAACTCACACTTACTGAACTTGGTAAACAATTTGTGATCTCTAAGGGTTTGCAAGACAGTTCAGAGATGATCAGAACGTTCATCCTCACTACAGGAGTGCACCACTATATCATCGATGAACACTATGACAAACATATCTAGATATGGTCTAAACACTCAATTCATTAGGTCCATGAAAGCTGCTAGGGCATTAGTTAACCCGAAAGACATAACAAGAAACTCAAAATGGCCATAACGAGTTTGGAAAGTGGTTATCGGGATGTCAAACTCCATAACTTTGAGTTGATGATAGCCAGAACGAAGGTCTATCTTTGAGAAATAACTTACACTTGCAATTGGTCAAACAAATCATCTATTCTCTAAAGGAAGCACTTATTTTTTATGGTGACTTTAATCAGTTGGCGGTAATAAATTCACATACGCAAAGAGCCATCTTTGTTTCTCACAAACAATACAGGAGCACCCCAAGGAGAAACACTTGGCCTTATGAAACCCTTATCTAGTAGATCTTTGAGTTGCTCTTTCAACTCCTTAAGTTTGTAGGGGCCATACGATAAGGAGGAATAAAAATGGGTTGAGTATCAGGAAGAAGATCAATCTTGAACTCTATATCTCTATGAGGAGGTATCCCAGGGAGATCATCCGAAAAGACATTAGAAAACTCATTGACGATGTTAACAGACTGGAGAGTTGAAGTCTCAAACTTAGTGTCTTTGACTCTAACTAAATGGTGAATACACTCCTTGGAAATAAGCTTTCTATCTTTGAGGTAAGAGATAAAATGACTCTTAGGTGACACAGAATTCCCAGACCACTCAAACACGGATACACCCAGAAACTGAAACTTGACCACTCAGGTCTGACAATCAATAGAGGCATAAGAAGAATACAGCCAGTCTATACCCAGAATCACATCAAAATCTACCATGTCTAACTCAATCCGATCATCCAACAAGACTCGATATGGAGGTATATTTTTAAAATAAGAGAGCATGAATTAATAGCAGAGAGAGACACTTTAAGCATGATAGACTTTAGAAAGAAAGAATCACACTTTTTCCTAAAATGTCTTATAGCCTCTTGCTCATAGATGTGGTGTGCTACACACCGATGATCAAGACTCTACTTAACGTGGCTTGTCAGACTCCCTAGGATACCTTAAAATATTAGGCTCTGATACCAAGTTTGTAACACACCAAAAAATGGGTCCCGAAGCATCACACGGTGCTAGAGGCTACGAGTAGCCCTAAGCTAACTCTTTAAGCCATTTTCAATTAGTTCAACACAAATCAATGGGGTTTCTACAAATAACCATTAAATATCAACAGAGTAATCATCATCCAAGAATAAAAGAATTTCAGAAAGATAATAAAATACAACTTATTAGTCAACTCCCAACATCTATACTAGTCTGACAAGCCTTTATGAAAAACAATAAAACCAGCGAGCCATTGAGACATGCCCCAACTGACTCATACTCAGTTATCAAATGTAAACCAGTCTATGAAAGAAATATCAGACATCATATCCTCGGAATATGAGGACTCACCACAACAGAGGATGTAAAACAGTGTGCTCGAAGAATCACTGTTGAACCTAGAACTGAGCACCTGAACCTATATTTCGAGAAAATACAGCCCACATCCAAAGATGTAGGTCAGTACTATGGAAAGGAACCGAGTATATGGAGGTGTATGCAGTTGTATAAACATCATCATCATAAATATTTATAAGAAATATGCAGGATGTATGAAAGACTAACATAGCCCAAAGAAAATCATCATAATCATGAGAGGATGAAATAAGTGCAATAACATATATGAGTCATCATATAATTTGTCAATCACTTTCAGTTCATCAAGAATATCAATTCTCATAATGTAAATATCATTTAAATCTTTCTAAAGAATAACTTTAACAATTCCACTTTCAAATGAATTCACCATTCACCAAAGACACAAGAAAACACACACATACTGGAAGATCCTATAGCCTACACAAGTACAACCCACGTTAGGGAGAGCATCCTATCCTTGCCATCGGAGTAGGACTATCGATATCAAATCCACACAAACTACTAATCACTATATAAATCAGTCTTAGGCTCCCTCCTACAGGGGCACGTAGTTCTAAGAAAGTAAGGTCGCTTTATACCTCTCACTCAGTGCTAAAGATTTCTCTCGGACTTAGCTCAGATAATTTAAAAGACAATCCACCATAAAACAATTCCAGTAATACATAAATATAGATCCGGAGCCATCATGCTTCCTATCTATCAAAATCAACCACGTTGTGGATTTCTATCACACTCGAGTTCCAAATAACTCCATTAATACCAAAAGGTCAAATCATTCAAAATATATCAAATATTCAACATCAACGTGCTTATAACACACACTTTATAAAAAAAACACAATTTCCAATAGGGATTCACGACCCAAATATCAAAATCATGATAAATTTCGTTCAAGATTCTTGCTTTATATCTCCACACATGTAAATTCATCTTTAAAAGTCATAAACATCAAGATTTCATAATAATCATCATAAGATATGAGTTCATGCTTCTAATTTGTAAAAATCAAATAAAAATCATGCCTTTGTAAAGAAAATTACTTTTGGGCACAAGAACAAAAGAGAGTTTTTGTTGAAAACCCCCACATACCTTGAATGATGAACTTTAGATCAATACTCATTTTTAAGATGTTAATCGTGCCTTTGAATGATGGTTCTTGAAGTTCTTGAACTAGGACCTTGTTGTCTTAAATAAATTTGCTGAATTAATGGTGAAGTTTGGAGGTTCTTGAAGTTGGATATAGGAGCTTAGGGTATTCTTTTTGAGGGAATTTGATCAAATATAACATATAATGCTTCAAATAGGCTTTAATATAGTGTTTGGACTATATTAAATAATTCTTAAAAAATCAAATAATTGTCGAATTTGTCCTTTGGTGGACTGTTTTGATAGTCTGAAGTAGATCAAACATAGCGTTTTACTCCGATATCCAAATTAGATGAAACAAATTTTATTAGAAAGAGGAATCTCATATATTTCCATTGATATATAGTATCTCACCAAGATCATTTTGTACGAGGAATTTTGATCGTTTGACGTTGACCCAAAAATTTGCTTTTTATAGGCTGAAGTAGATCGACCATAACTTTTTGCTCCGATAGATAAATTGGATGAAATGAATTTCATTGGAAAGAGGACTCGCAGATATTTCCATTGATATATAGTAGATTACTCCGATCATTATGTACAAGGAGTTATGATCATTTAAAATTGGAGCAAAAATACGCCAAGCCTTAGTACTTTTTCCTGCATATTTTACTGTTTACTACTATTCATGATTCGATCGGAATGTTCATAACTCGCCGCTCGGGTGTCCATTTTGGATGATCCATATATCATTGGAAATATTATTCGATACTATATGCAATGGTGGGTCATAATCTAAGACTTTCCACATAGAAAATTTATAATTCATTCTAGAAGATAGAACCCAACATGTTTACGCACAAAATTTCATCGAAAAATTTTCCGAGGTATTACATCAACTCCAATAGAACAGATCATCCGTTACCTCAAATACACTCCAGATACCACCTGAATCAGCTACCAGACATTAACTCATACCTGAATCTGAAACAAAAGATCATAGTAGGGGTAATTACGGTCCACTTGTCCTTAGTTGGTATCATTGGTTGACTGACTAAAGAAGAAAATAAGTTATATAAAATATATACTATGTGCATGTCACCTGAAATCCAAAAATGACCCAAGAATTTTCCCACACCATCTCCACTAACAGTTCTACAATATACGCCATATGTCATACACAAGAATGAGAAAGTAGTACAATGAGACAAATACCATACAAAAGACAATAATACAACATATAATGAGCACCATATGTATGTAATATAATAAAAATGATGATGATGATGATGATGATGTAATGCTAGAGGTTGTTGCACAACTTCCGTATATACCTACCGACATGTGCTTCTAGGTAGAAAACAAGTGGGGATTGCAACCCATATACAATTCCATATCCAATACCATTATCCTTAACTCCTCTCAGGAACATGCATTGGTAGAGGGGTTTTAAAGCTAGTGTTCCAGTAATTCCATGGTGGTACAAATATTTCTATTAATTCCATGGTGGTACCAATATCTCACAACTAATCAAATTAAAAGTTTCCAAATCTGACTAATATATTAACCATGTGAGCCAAAATTTACTAAAAAGGCCAAACATTAATGTATCTAGTGTAATAATGCCAACAAAGTAAAATACACAAAAATATGGCATTGATACCATATAAACCATATTTAGGCCTATTTCACCTGAAAAGATACAATCAAATACACATACTCAAGGCTAACAACATCGTATAAGACTCCACACGATCACACACATCAAATAATGTCTCAATATGTACCAAATAACAACAACTTAATCCCCTACATGGTCACAATACTATATTAAAACCATTTCTTTATTATCTCCTACTCCTACAACATGTTTTATACCAATATTAACTACACAACCTAGTTTGAAGAAAGGTAAGCCATGACCTACCTCAAATTCCATAAATTGGTGCAAACAAACTTTCAACATAAAACACCACCTCATGAATGAACCTAGAATCAACTAATACTCATAAATAAAGATCTACACAAAGAAAGCTAGCAATACCTATATTGACTATTTTTGGGTCGAGGTCAGAATAGACTATAAAATGGGTTTTCAAAAACAAAATGGTAAAACTGGAATTCTTATCCAAAAGTATATTTTACATGATTAAAGAAACTAATATAGGAAAATCTAATTGAAAATACGTTAAAATTGGGGTTTGTATCAATAAAATACAAATTTAGGACTTTCGGGCCAAAATCCCCAAATTTTACTGCCAAATTAATGTTTTAACAAGATGTGAATGATAACAACCAAAGAAACATAATTGAAATAAGGATTTGGAGCTTACCCAAGCTTAAAATTGAAGAAATCGCTAAACACCCCAAAACATCAAGTTCCAAGTCTCAAAAATGGTGAAAGAAATTGTGAAAGGGGATGTATATAGGTACCAAGCTCTATAAAAGGGGTAAAATGGATGCTTTAACTTTCACCGCTAAAGATATCATGTACTACTTTAACGATACCTGCCAATGCACGCCAGTTTGCTAAAGTAGATAAGGTCCACTTTTATGTCTACTGCTAAAGGGTACAGGGCATAACTAAAGTGCTATGTTCTAGCTTATGATGATAAGTAAAGTAAGGTTCAGTGGAGATTTAGTACCTTTCTCTAAAGAGGTTGATATGGAACTTTAGTGGATGCACCTGCTGAGTGGTGCACCAATTGTGGAGACTTGAAAACTTTCATATCTCTGCAAACCCCTTGAGATTCATCAAGGAACTTTAAAACACAAATAAAATATGCTATCCCATCAAATTAAATTCTTTGAACTCAATGACGATATCTAATTTTCAAAAAAAATATTATTTTCACAAAGTTGACATTTGAAACCTAATTTCACAACTTTTCAAATTGAGAGCTGAAATGAGATGTAAAAGATATAAATCCACACAACCATATTAGCCACCTAAAATTGATGTTTTGGATCTTTTGGAATCGTTTGTTTTGCCATCTGATGCACATATTAATAATTATTTACCAAAGTAAA
>NW_025852254.1:1260-1933 GCF_002878395.1 Capsicum annuum | reverse complement strand
GGGGATTGAATTTCACTTTCATCAATTGCTGAATCAGTTAACTCACTGGAAGCATGAGAATTTGATTCCGACTCAGCACATGCTGGTTCTGAAGGGGAACATTCTGTTTCCGCTTCTGTTGATGGATCAGTGACTTCAGAATCTGTTATATGATCAAGAAAATGAAGTTACAGAACATTCAAGAGAACCAAATAATGCATTGTTGCCCGCCCCTTCCCATCATAGATCATCAGAAATGCATCAGATACAACAATCTGCACCATGTTTGCACATTGACTTTGTAAGTTTTCTCAATCCATTTTGCTTCTAACCTCTTTAAATATTTCCAGCTCTCTCACCAAATGACTTGAGAGACTTCTTATCAGTATCTACATCTTAAGTGTACTAAATTCTGAAAACCCCCATCATATGGATTTTTAAAAAGAATAGTAGTAAAGGATCAACTATCGATATAAGGTAATACGACATGATGTCTTGTAACAGCTGCTACCTCTTCTACATTGTTTTTAAATTCTTTTGCGGGAATTAAAACATAAATGAACCATATAACTCATAGAGACAAGCATGAAGCTCTGATGCCCTCCGTCATAAAAGTTTCAAAATGAGAACCTTGTAAATAAAACAAGAAATAGTAATAGCTGAATGAACAGGCAATTGACTAGGAGAAAATTAC
>NW_025852254.1:0-1160 GCF_002878395.1 Capsicum annuum | reverse complement strand
GTAATTTCTTGTTCCTTCCTCTCGATGTGGAACTTATTCAACTTTTCCTCAAACTCCTCAATGTATGATTTGAGTTCAAGTTTAGCAAACTTCTTCCCCAAATTAAAGACATTCAAACAGGCAAATAAAGCTTTAACACTGTAAAATTAATTCCAAATAACTTCCAAAAACTAGTCCAAGCCAAAAGCCTTGTGATGCCACAACAAATTTTACCTTGTTGATAATAGTTTGAAAATTCTCCATCACAGCGTCTTCAGATAAGGTAGTTCATATGTTTTAAACAACTCTATCAGCTTTCTCATGCTCTTATCAGTGTATGATAGCTGAGATAGGCAATAGGATATGTACTCGTATAGCCTAATATCTGCATAAAAGAGCATGTTAACATGCAGAAGTTTCTCTGGTGATAATTCAAATAGCAAATCATAAACTCACTAAAATCTATTCATTCAAAGGTCTCCTAATTATAATTTTTCTTTTAAATTTTTGCAAAGGTACTCCTAGAAATACTGTAAACACGCCTTCCATAATAGCATAAAAGCTGAGTATGAAAGCAAATATCAGATGAAGCATCCACAAAGTCGTGGTACCAAATAGTACTGAAAGACCGGCAACTTCTAAAACAATCTCAAATAAGTACATCAGAACCTTTGAAACACACAGAATCACAACTCAAAGTTGACAACCACCACATCTTTGAAATGTAGATCACGCAGGATTAACTAGAGAAAGAAGTATAAAATCTGACAGTAAACTGCACGACTTGGCTAGCAATAGCAAGTGGAGCAAGCTGGTATCGTGATTTATCCACAAAACTGTGAAACCTCACAGAAAGTTGTGGTAAACCTCAATGTCAAGTTTAGGGGCAAAAATAAAGAGACATACATAGTTTCACATTTAGTTTCAAGAAAGTATATGTAAACCGACCAAACCCAAGGGCAGAATAACTTCTTAAGCTTAGCATAGTATAAATTTAGGGAACAGATATCGTTGCAAACTAAAAGTACCCAATATATTTTCTCTCTTAGCTTCTTCTAAATAGTTGATCATATTACAATAATTCTTCACGGAAATAAATCAAAACAATTTTCAAATTCCATACTAGTAACTCCACAAAAGATTTTGTGGAGTTACTAGTATGGAATTTGAAAATTGTTTTG
>NW_025852253.1:1271-2134 GCF_002878395.1 Capsicum annuum | reverse complement strand
AAGTAGTTATTCATGGTGAAGGAGATTTGTCAGCCTACGAAGATTCTCCCTTGTCTCTTATTGAAGCAAATAACGTAGAGGAGACATTCGTCTGTCAAATTTTTGATACAGTGCTAGTGAATTATATCCTTGAATGGCAGGCTATACCAGGACCGCAATTGTCTTCTACTTCTATCATGATGGTGAGTGAACTTTGGAAATATGGATTTGAGCCAGGAAAGGATTTGGGAGCGTCTCTGCACGGTATAGTTCATCCCATATGACCGAGTGAGAACGTGGGCACGTTTGGTCTAGGATTTGAGCCTACAGCTGAAGATCTGAAGAAAGCCAAGGGAAGGAAAAAGGAAACATGGTCACTCCCTCGCCCAATGCCATTACTCAGTGAATCATTTGTTAAGAGCAGTGTCACGAAGCATGTGGAATTTGAATTTGAATTGGTTGATGACTGTCAGAACCTTTTTATTGAAGTTGATATGGTCGAAGCAGGAGAAGGTACCAGTATGGCAGATGTGCAATTCATAGGTCCAGCTGTCCGGTTCAATAATTGGGAAGTCACTCCTCTCCCTGCCAGGAGGGAGTTTTGGTAGTTTATTTTGTTTTTCTTTCTGTTTATCCGAGTTATTTTAGGGTTGTAATTTGGATTTTAGTTTGTTTATGTTATGTTGGTATCTATGTTTAAACCCTTCTATCTTTTTATTTAATGAAATGCAATGTCCCTTTTGTTTCGTGTCTAATATACTTTATTTTGCTTTTTTTTTTACACAGTTCTCTTTATGCTGATTCTAATGACATGACATGCATGCGGAATTTTCAGCCTGATCTTAAAATCCAAACTAATCAAGATGTAATGAAGCAGGATGGGG
>NW_025852253.1:0-1171 GCF_002878395.1 Capsicum annuum | reverse complement strand
GACATGAAATGCATGCGGAATTTTCAGCCTGATCTTAAAATCCAAACTAATCAAGATGTAATGAAGCAGGATGGGGAATATGATGAAGAAGAAGCACTAGAAGAAATAAGCAAAGAGTTGGAACAGTTTGAAGACAAACCTAATCTTAATTTGAATGAGATCGAACCAATAAATTTAGGGGATCAAGAAGATGTTAGGAAAGCTAAAATCAGTGTACATGCCTTGCCACAGCTAAAAGATGAAATAATTCAAGCATTAATTGATTATAAGGATGTTTTTGCATGGTCTTATGATGATATGCCTGGTTTAAGCACTGAATTAGTAGCTCACAAATTGCCAACTGATCCCGCGTTCCCTCCTGTCAAACAGAAGTTGAGGAAGTTTAAAACAGATGTAAGTATTAAAATTAAAGAGGAAATCATGAAACAACTTGAAGCCAAAATAATTCAAGTAGCTCACTATCCCATGTGGTTATCCAATGTTGTTCCCGTACCAAAGAAAGATGGCAAAATTCGAGTGTGTGTTGATTACCGGGTTTTGAACAGAGCCAGTCCGAAAGATGATTTTTCACTGCCCAACATCCACATTTTATTAGACAATTGTGCTAAACACGAGGTTGCCTCTTTTGTGGATTGCTATACTGGATATCACTAGATTATTATGGATGATGAAGACGCAGAGAAGACATCTTTTATCACACCATGGGGAGCTTATTGTTATCGAGTGATGCCGTTCATTTTGAAGAATGCTGGAGCAACATACATGAGAGCCATGACCACTATGTTTCATGACATAATGCATAAGGAGATTGAGGTCTACGTGGATGATGTGATTATTAAGTCAAAAAGTCAGGCCGACCATGTTAAAGATTTAAGAAAGTTCTTTAAAAGGCTTCACAGGTATAATCTCAAACTTAACCCGGCAAAATGTGTATTTGGAGTTCCTTCTGGAAAGCTGTTGTGGTTTGTAGTCAGCCGTCGGGGAATTGAATTGGATCCCTCGAAAATCAAAGCCATTCAGGATTTGCCCCGCCCAAGAATAGAACAGAGGTGATGAGTTTCCTTGGTAGACTGAACTATATTAGCAGGTTTATTGCTCAATTCACAACCACTTGTGAGCCCATGTTCAAGTTGTTGAAAAAGAGTGTTGCGGTAAAATGGACTGAAGAATG
>NW_025852252.1:35203-43433 GCF_002878395.1 Capsicum annuum | reverse complement strand
TAAATGACTTATAATGATTAATTAGGGATGATATAGTAAAATCACGGTTAAAGCAGCTAAATCAAACCTCCTAAATATCTATTTTTTAATTAAATATTATTAATTCTAATATATAAATGATTGATAATAATGAATTAGGGATAATATAATAAAAAAAATATTATTAATTCTAATATATAAATGACTTATAATAGTTAATTAGAATAATATAGTAAATCACGGAGCAATTAGGGGTAATATAGTAAATGATAGGGGGTAATATAGTAATTTGTTTGAATAAAATATTATTAATTTTTTAATATATAAATGACTTATAATAATTAATTAGAGATGATATAGTAAAATCACGTTTAAAGCAGCTGGACAAACGTTATAAATATCTATTTTTAATTAAATATTATTAATTTTCTATAAATGACTTATAATAATTAATCAGGGATTATATAATAAAAAAATATTATTAATTCTAATATATAAATGACTTATAATAATTAATTAGGAATAATATAATAAATTACAAAACAATTAGGATATAATATAGTAAATAATAGGGGTAAAAAAGTAAATCCACGAAAAGCTGATCGAAACCAGCTCTTCTATAATATATATATATATATATATATATATATATATTATAGATTACAACATAGCCGATGACGCTGATAAATAATTGAATATTCGGTGTTTTATTTACTAATTCATACACATCTCGTTATTCTTAATTAATATGAACTCTGCTCTATTTAAGACACTAGATGAGCATGGCCTGTGTCAGCACGGGCACAACATTAAGATATTTATTTATCTTTTTTATTTTGATATATTTAAATAAGAAATTTTAATAAAAGGATTACATATGTTTTCTAGGATTCATCCGGAATCTAGCATAGGTTCAATATGTATTATTTTAATATGTATTTAGATAATTGAAGTTGTTAACTATTGTAATTTATAATATTTTTTATGTAATTTTTAAATTAATATACGTTACTTTTCTTGTCCAAATTTTTGTGACATTGATAGTCAATTATAATTTAAA
Source organism: Capsicum annuum (assembly GCF_002878395.1). NCBI lineage: Eukaryota > Viridiplantae > Streptophyta > Magnoliopsida > Solanales > Solanaceae > Capsicum > Capsicum annuum. The sequence goes on along the minus strand of NW_025852252.1, from coordinate 42,394 downwards.
AATAATTTGAGTTTTTAATTATTGTGATTTATAATACTTTTCTTCTATTCCAATTTTAGTGTCACTAATATAAATTTAAGAGTCGATCAAATATTTTATATTTTTTAAGTTGTTAATTATTGTGATTTCTAGTATTTTTTATGTAATTTTTTTGAAATATATAACATATTAAATTATTTTTAGATATTTTAATTTGTTAACTATTATAATTTATAATACTTTTTATCTAATTTTTTAATAATATATGCTACTCTCCTTGTCCTAGAGTTTTGTGTCGACGATAGCCAATTATATTTTTTAAAATAATTAAATTTTTTATCATTACGATTTATAATATTTTTTCTATTTCAACTTATGTGGTACAGTGCTTAAATGACCATAATAATTAATTAGGGGTGATGTAGTAAAATGTAATTATTATTATTTATTATTTTTATTATGTGTATGTATTGATTCAGGAAGAATTTGAAAACATTTAGAAATGTGGAATGTTACAAATGTTAATAATCCATTTGGTGCTTCTTGATTTCTCTAAATTTATCTCTTGTATATATTTACTCTTTTGCCCTTTGAGTATATGCAGTAATTTTTATTTTTTTAAAAAAAATATCATGAAAGGTTTTATTCATAGAACATAAATAAATAAATAAATAAATATATATATATATATATATATATATATATATATATACACATATATATATATGTAGTAAAATCGTGGATTCAATATTATTAGTTTTTCAATACATAAGTGACTTATAATAATTAATTGCGGGTGATACATTAAAATCACGATTGAAGCAACAGAAATCAGTCAATTTTTTTTAAAAAAAATTGTTAATTATTTTTATTTACAATACTTTTTATTCATTTTCAAATGATATATATTATTTTATATCTTCTTCTGTCCCGTCCCAATTTATGTGACACTAATATAATTTTGATAGTCAATCAATTTTTTATGTTGACATATCATTTTGTTATTCTTATTTTTCTAATACATAAATGACTTATAATAAGGAGTGATATAGTAAAATCGTCGTTCGAAAGACGAAAATTTAATTTAAAACATTAAGAGTTAATTTCGCATTTTATGTTTATTTTATTTTTTATCAAATATTATTTATTTTCTTAGTACCTAGATGACTCATAATAATTAATTAAGACCGATTGATTATGTTATTACTATAAAAATTAATATAATTTTATCATATTCAATAGTAATCATCGATAATTCGTCGAAATAGTATATTAATTAAATACGGGATGCTATATTTGCATATGCAAAATATGATATTATTAAAAATTATTGGATAGTGCATTATATTTATCTTCTACAATAATAAAATTTACTATATATTTTTCTTTATTTCTTTTTAACTTGAAACATATTGACCCAACACAAATTCTAAGAAAATATTCATTAGAAATTAATTTTATAAAATTTAATTTATTAATTTTGTACTTTACAAATTTAAAGTTAAGTTTAAATATTATTATTTCTATATAAAAAAATAATTTTATAATTAAATTTACTAAAATAAATAAATAAATAAAAATATTAATTTTTTATGTAAAAGTCAATTAAAATAATAAAATTGATTTACTTTAAATATTCAGTTGCAATTAATTAAGATAATTTTTTATTTTGTCATGATTTATGGTGCACCGATAAAATTTGGAGAGTTGAATAGAACTTTTATCTATTTTTAAAAAAAGTATTTTTACTTGTTAATTATTGTGATTTATAATAATTTTTACGTAATTATCAAATAATATATTTACTCCTTGTGTCCCAATTTATATGGCTTGATACAATTTTGAGAATCAACTAAATTTTTTGTATATTTTTTAAATATTTTAAGTTGTTAATTATTATGATTTGCACCTTTTCTTTTATCTCAATTTATGTGGCATTACTAAAATAATGAGAGTCAATAAAATTTTTATATGTCTTTTAAATATTTTAAGTTATTAATTATTGTGATTCGTGGTAACAAATTAATAGAATATATTAAATATGTAAACCATTATGATGAAACAATAGAATTATTATATATTGAGACATGATATGTAATTAAGTGAGAGTGGAGGGGTTTATTTGGTAATTGAATGAGAGGTGGTTGAAACCACCTCTTCTATATAATAGAAAAAAAATGACTTATAATAAGGAGTGATATAATAGAATCATCGTTTGAAAGACGAAAATTTAATTTAAAACATTAAGAGTTAATTTCGCATTTTATGTCTAGTTTATTTTTCATTAAATATTATTTATTTTCTTAATACCTAGATGACTCATAATAATTAATTATGAGCGATTGATTATGTTATTACTATAAAAATTAATATAATTTTATCATATCCAATAGTAATCATCGATAAAAATAGTATATTAATTAAATACGGGATGCTATATTTGCATATGCAAAATATACAACAACAACAACAATAACAACAGGCCCAGTGTATTCCCACAAAGTGAGGTCTGGAGTGGGTAAGATGTACGAAGTCCATACCACTATCTCCGAAGAAGTAGAGAAGTTGTTTCTGATAGACCTCCGGCTCAGAATCTCGAATAATACACCAAGATCCTAAAGGAACATGTAACAGGAAAGGTTGGCATGCAGACATAAGAAATAATAGAAATAAATATCAGTAAAGTACGAAATAAGAGAAATACGAGCAATACAAAATAAGAAATAAGAACTAGGACACCCACTTACCCACCCCACCCGAACTCACCTGGCTAAAGGCTCCTATTCAAGGACACAGGCCTGGGGTTACTGCCCGGATACGCACTCGCGCTCCTAACACCTAGCCAAAATCCATACACTCTCCCTAACTTTCTACCCTAATCCGTGATCTCCACACCTTCCTGTCTAGGGACATGTCCTCAGTGAGCTGAAGCTGCTCCATGTCATGTCTAATCACCTCCCTCCAGTATTTCTTCGGCCTATCTCTACTCCTCCTAAATCCATCTAAAGCCAATCTCTCACACCTTCGAACTGGGGCATCCGTGCCCCTCCTCATCACATGCCCAAACCATCTCAACCTTCCTTCTCGCATCTTATCCTCCACCGAAGCCACTCCTACCTTCCCTCGAATAGTCTCATTCCTAAATCTATCCCTTCTAGTAAGTCCACATATTCATTGCAACATTCTCATTTTCGTCACCTTCAGTCTTTGGATGTGGGAGTTCTTGACTGGCCAACACTCCGCTCCATACATCATGGCCGGACGGACTGCCACTCTGTAGAATTTTTCTTTAAGCTTAAGGGGGACCTTTTAATCACACAACACTCCCGAAGCGAGCTTCCACTTCATACATCCTGCTCTAATACATTTAGAGAGATCCTTATCAATCTCGCCATTCCCCTGGATAATAGACCCAAGATACTTAAAACTATCCATCTTACAAATAACCTAGGAATCTAAACTCACCACCACTTACTCGTGTCACTAAACTTGCATTCCAAATACTCCGTCTTGGACCTACTCAACCTGAACCCCTTCGATTCCAGGGTTTGCCTCCAAACCTCCAATTTCTCATTCACACACCCCCGTGTCTCATCAATCAGCACTATATCGTTCGCAAAAAACATACACCAAGGCACCTCACCCTGAATACTCCGCGTCAACACGTCCATCACCAACGCAAAAAGAAAAGGGCTAAGAGTCGAACCCTGATGCAGACCTGTCTCGATCGGAAAATGCCCTGAGTCACCTCCCGCCGTCCTCACCCGAGTCTTCCCTCTATCGTACATGTCCTTAATATCTCTGATGTACGCCACCGGAATACCTCTCACCTCTAAGCATCTCCAAAGAACCTCCCTAGGGACTTTGTTATACGCCTTCTCCAAGTCGATGAACATCATGTGCAAATCCCTTTTTTCTTTCCCTATATCGCTCTACCAATCTCCTCACCAGATGGATTGCCTCTGTCATTGAGCGAACAGCCATAAAACCAAATCGATTCTCCAAAATAGACACTACTCTCCTCAATCTCTCCTCGACTACCCTTTCTCAAATCTTCATAGTGTGACTCACCCTATAGTTGTTGCAACTCTGAACATTGCCCTTGTTTTTATATAACGAAATTATTGTACTTTATCTCCAAGCCTCAGGCATTCTCGCAGTCTTGAAAATGACGTTAAACAAATCTGTCAACCACCTTAAACCCGCCTCACCTACATACTTCCAAAAATCCACTGGAATCTCGTCCGGCCCCGTCGCCCTACCCCTTCGCATCCTACAAATCGCCTCTGTGACCTTCTCAACCTTAAAACGTCTACAGTAGCTAAAATCACGGCTCTTCTCCGAGCGCTCCAGCTCCCCTAGCACAATGCCTCTGTCTCCCTCCTCGTTTAAAAGTCTATGAAAATACTCCTGCCATCTCTTCTTAATGTGAACATCCTCCACCAAAACTCTTCCGTCCTCCCCCTTAATGCACTTCACTTGATCGAGGTCCCGACCCCTCTTCTCCCTAGCCTTAGCAAGCCTATACAACCTTTTCTCCCCGCCCTTCTCCTCTAACCTCGCGTACAAGCTCCTATGCAAAATATGATATTATTAAACATTATTGGATAGTGCATTATATTTATCTTTCACAATAATAAAATTTTACTATATATTTTCTTTATTTCTTTTTAACTTGATACATATTGATCCAACACAAATTCTAAGAAAATATTCATTAGAAATTTATTTTATTAATTTTGAGGTTTAAAAAATTAAAGGTAAGTTTAAATATTAGTATTTCTATGTACGAAAAAAATAATTTTAAAATTTAAATTTACTAAAATAAATAAATAAATAAAAAGATTAATTTTTTATATAAAAGTCAATTAAAATAATAAAATGATTTACTTTAAATATTTAGTTGCAATTAATTAAGATAATTTTTTATTTTTTCATGATTTATGGTGCACCGATAAAATTTTGAGAGTTGAATAGAACTTTTATCTATTTTTAAAAAAGTATTTTAACATGTTAATTATTGTGATTTATAATAATTTTTACATAATTATCAAATAATATATTTACTCCTTGTGTCCCAATTTATATGACTTCGATACAATTTTGAGAATCAACTAAAATTTTTATATATTTTAAAAATATTTTAAGTTGTTAATTTTTATGATTTGCACCTTTTCTTTTATCTCAATTTATGTGGCATTGCTAAAATAATGAGAGTCAATAAAATTTCTATATGTCTTTTAAATATTTTAAGTTATTAATTATTGTAATTCGTGGTAACAAATTAATAGAATATATTAAATATTTAAACTATTATGATAAAACAATGAAATTATCATATACTAGGGTATGATATGTAATTAAGTGAGAATAGAGGGTTTTTTTTAATAATTGCATGAGAGGTGATTGAAACCACCTCTTCTATATAATAGAAAAGAAATAACAACATAGTGGGTGGTGATACTTACCTCTTCAAGTATAAGTATTCATCAAAACAATACAATAACGAAACCAATACAATTTACTGAAATGTTATACTCATCAAAATAATATATTTTGATACAATACAAGACATGACAAGACAAAACAATACATTATATTATAGGAAAAAGGCATCGTTTCCACCTTAAACTATACCCGAAAAGTCTAAGTTACACCTAAACTATACTAGTGACCTATTACACACCTTAACTATAAAAATGAGATACTTTTTACACCCTGTCAGGCATTACACCACTTACATATGGTGTGGTGTTTTACACGCGCTGCCACGTTAGTGCCATATCAGTACCACGTCAGCATCATCCGAAAAAATGATAAATTTATTATTTTCATAAATTCTTCTTTTTTATTTTTAATTTAAATCTTTTTTCTTCTTCCTTAATGCCCAAACACTTCACCATTTTCTCTTCTCTCCATTCCAACTTGCCCACCATGTTCTATTGTGTTAACTACACTTGCCAATGCGCCACCAACAATTTCTATCATGGTTGTCCAAGATCCATGAGGAGAATGACCTGACAATGCAGAACCAATTGCTGCTAGGCTCGTGAGCAAATGATCGGACATGGCTAAAAATTTGTTCAATTTTAAGGCCTTCCCCCCAACCTAAGATACTCTTCTTGGTTTTTTCTGCCTAATACTCCCAATATTTCTCTCATTTCTTCCTCTTGTTTGTCATTCCATCCGTTCCAATTGTTTTCATTTTCACCAAACCTTTTGTCCTACCTTCTACGTGAGGGCTATTATTAGTTAGTGAAGTTGTTGGGCCAAGGTCAATGAGACGCTTGTACTACTACTTGTCGATAGTTGAATTGAATTGGGGGAAGAATAAAAAGGAGGAATTTCACCCATTGTTAATCGTTCGAAATTCATTAGCAACTTGGAATTGAAATTTTCAGTTTAATTTGGGAATTTTTGAATTTGGAGAAGAAGAAGAAGATGGATGGTGGGATTTTTGAATTTGGAGAAGAAGAAGAAAAAGATTGATTTTTTGAATTTGGATTTTTTTTTTTATTTTGGAGAAGAAGAAGAAAATGGATGTTTTGAATTTGGATCTTTTTTTCAGTTTGAAATTTTTGATTTTGGAGTAAAAGAAGAAGGAGATGGACATTTTGAATTTGGATTTTTTTTCAGTTTGGGATTTTTGATTTTGGAGAAGAAGAAGATGAATTGAAATTGGAATTTTTAGTTTTAACTTTATTTTTGTGTTATTTTTAATTTTAGACACGTCTTTTTTTAATTAAATAATTATGTTTTTTCCACGTCAGATTTAGGGTGTAAAAAATTGCACTTTTAAGTAGTTTAGGTGTGTATTAGGTCACTCCAATAGTTTAGGTGTGGCTTAGACTTTCGGGTATAGTTTGGGGTGGAAACGATGCCTTTTTCCTATATTATAAAGTACCTTCTTCTTTCTAAAATAATTATCACAACTTCCTTTTAGACGTTATAAGATATAGGCAAAATGCTCTATTGGACCCCTGTACTATGTCAGTTTTGTAAGTTGGACACTTCTACTTACATGTTTGTCATCTGGACCCTTAAACCCATCAAAAAGCAGCATTCGCACCCTTTGACCGTTGACCTTGCCTATGTGATAAGGTCATGGTGACTAAGACAAAGAGAGTGTAACCACTAGCCTAGGAGTGTGAGTGGGGACCAATTTTTGGCCAATTTTACATTAAAATAATTAAAAAAATAAAAATAATATTA
>NW_025852252.1:34639-35103 GCF_002878395.1 Capsicum annuum | reverse complement strand
CCTCCATCTTTTTAAATTTAAAACTATTTTTAAAAATTTAAAAATAACTTAAAAATATTTTTAATTTTTTTAAAAAAATTAAAAATATTTTAAAAAGTTTAAAAAAATTAAAAAGGATCCTTTTTTCCCTCCATCTTTTCTAATTTTAAAATTATTTTTAAAATAATTTTAAAAATTAAAAGAAAAAAATTCCCACACCACCCCAGCCCGTCCCCACCCCCACCCCCCCCAGCCCCTTTTTTTTTCCTCTATCCTTTTTAATTTAAAAATATTTTAAAAAATTTAAAAATAATAAATTTAAAATTTTTTTCCCACCCTCTCTCCAGCCCCTCCCCACCCCACCCAGCCTCTCTCACCCCCACCCCAGCTCGTCCCCACCCTACCCACCCCTCTTCCCAGCCCTCTACCCCACCCCAGCCCGTCACCAGCCTACCCAGCCCCACGTAACCCCTCCCCCTTCCCCA
>NW_025852252.1:0-31639 GCF_002878395.1 Capsicum annuum | reverse complement strand
TTTTTTTTTTTATTTTTTTATTTTAAAAATGATTATTCAAATTTTAAAAGCATGATTATTCAAATTTTTCTACAATTTATAAACTTTTCTTATTTAATTAAATTAATTTTAATATTTAATTTGTTATGTAGCCTTTTAAAAATGACTTGGAATTTAATGTAATATTTTTTTTATTTTTTTAAATGATGTGGCACGCGTGACAGATGACATGACACACGTGACAGCTGATGTGCAACACACTCTCCAAAAAAGTGTTTCAAATATAGCTTTTTCGTGAATTTATGGGTTCAGATGATAAATATGTAAGTAGAAGTGTCCAACTTACAAAATTGATATAGTACAGAGGTCCAATAGAGCATTTTGCCTAAGATATATGTAACAACTATCCAAACAATGTGTATTTTCTATAAAAGCTAAATCAAAATCTTAAAAAATTCACAAGTTATTGAGCTTGATTGTGTGTGTACATATAGAGAGACATAGAGAGAGAGAGTTGTACCTTTTGATAAATCCAACACTACAAATCTAGTAAAACAATGCTATCGTCACCACGAAGATTATCAATACTATCATTAATTTCATCATTTGAATAATCAAATTTACTTCACAAATTCAGCATCACCATGAATTCGTCAACAATGTCATCCGAAACTTCTAAAAGACCATTCGCTTTATCTCAACAATTATGTTTACAAACCTCCACCACCGACACCACTATTTGAGGACGATGACACATATTTCGAGGGAGAAGAAATTGGAAGAGAGTGTAGGGAAAGTGATTTTCAAGAATTACTAACCCCATTTGTACAGTTACGTCAACAATTTTTAATACTTCATGAATAATTTTGATTATTTTACTCGCTCCGTTTTGAATTAGATGACTTTTTCAACCTTGGCACACCCATTAAGAAATTCAATGATTAGGAGTACATTTTATCTTTTTGATCTTCTTAATATTGTAAGATTCAATAATTAATTAAACATGAAAAAATATAGCATATGCATGCATGGACTGGAAAATCTATAAATCACTAATTTTTTTTCTTTGGAGAAGTGAAAACATATACACTCTATTTCATATTAATTCTATCTAAAAAGAAAAAATGCATCATTGAGTATAGAATTATAAATATTCAGCAAATTTAAAATTTATAGGAGTATATCTTATAAATTCATCAATTTGGTATGAGGGATATCAGCTAACATGCTTATTTTGGTGCCCAACAGAGTAAAGTAATTGATTCTTTTTAAGTCATTGAATATATTCTCCTTCAGAGTAGATTATAATCAAATACATTTATTTTCCTTCAATTAATTATCCATTAAAATTTGAAGTTAATCAGGCATGTCAAAAACAGTAAATGGTACTTCTTGAAAATAAGAAAAAAAATATAGTTATATTTAATACCTATTAAAGATAGAATGGAAAGAATTTATATAAAATAATCTTAATTTAATAAATTAGATAAATAAACTAAAATGAATTTTTTGAAAAATGAGTCAACTAATTTGAAACAAAGAACCATGGTGGACTGTCATGTCAACATTAGTAGTAAGACTAATGTCTTTAAGGGTATTTGCAGTCAAAAAATGAACAAAAGGTATTTTTGATACCCAAAGGCCAAAAATAAATGAAGAATAAATGTGACATTGGATGGTCATGTCAGTCATTTTTAATGGTTTAGGGATATTTTGACCTTTTTTTTTTTACCACATGTTAGCATTAGTGGCAAGACTAACTTCAATAAAGATATTTGTGGTCCAAAAAATAGAGAAGAGGATATTTTTGATTAAAAAAAAAAAAGGATGAATGTGAGTTATTTTAGACTAATTGAACATACTTCCTCCGTCTCAACTTATACGTCTCAAATTGAGATATCATATTAATTAAGAAAATAATTAATAATATGGTTAATTTACCATAATACTCCTATTAAATGATATTTACATTTTAATTTGAAGAAAAAATAATTAATATAAAGGGTAAAATATAGAAAAAAAAAATTTGTCTTTTCTTAATTAATGAAAAGGGACAAGTAAAATGAAAAATTAAATTAAAAAATTTGGAACTGATAATTTGGGACGGAGGGAGTATTTATGACCCTATTTTTGTAAAAGTTAAACCGATATCTTTAAAAATTAACTTCGCAAATTATTGAGCTTTATTGAATTAAACATAAAATTGATGGACTGGTTTTGAGATTAAAAAGCATGACGTACTTTTTGATAAACCCAATAATACTAATTTAGCAAAGAAATGCTATCTTGAATACGATTGTCAATATCTTCTATACCATCTTTAACAATCAACTGCTCCAATTCATCAATCTCCAAATTCACTTCGTAAATTTATTATCATTATGAATTTAGCCAAAACTTCTAACAAATTATTTGCATTAGCTCAACAATTACATTTATACAAATCTCCACCACCACTATTTGATGACACGGATATCGAGGAGCAGACATTGGATGATAGTGTAGGAAAAATTATTTTAATTTTTCCGCTTCAAATTTTCTAATTTAATTTTTTATTTTATTTATCCTTTTTCATTAATAAACAAGCGTTGGTTTTTTTTCATGTTTTACCCTTTTCATTAATTTTTTTTTTTAAATTAAAATGTAAACATCATTTAATAGGAACACTATAGTAAACTAGTCATGTTAATAATTATTTTTCTTAATTAATGTGTCATCTCAATTTAGGACGAATAATCTGAAACAGAGGGAGTACATTTTCAAGAATCAGTAACTCCATATTGCACTGTGATGTCAGCAATTTTCAATAGTTCACACATAATTTTGGCCATTTTTTGCTATGTTGGACTGTCGCGTTAGCATTAGTGGCATGACTAACGTCGGTAAGGGTATTTGTGGCCCCAGAAAAACAGACAGGGAAGATATTTAAGCATTACTAGCAAGACTAATGTCATTTAGGTTATTTCTAATCCAAAATTTAGACGGAAAGGATACTTTTGATATAAACGGGCGATAAATGTGAGTTATTTCGAATAATTCGAGGGTATTTATGATAATTTGAGATTACAAAGAATGATGTACTATGAACTTTTTTCTAAACCCAATACTACTACAATAATTTAGCAAGAAATGCTATCATCACTATAATTATCAACACTATCATCTATTTCATCATTTCAATCATCAAATTTGCTAATCATCATTGCCATGAATCTATCAACATCATTCAAAACTCGTCAAAGATTATTCACTTTATCTCAACAATTACGTTTATACAAATCCCCACCACCAATACCACCATTTGATGACGATGATATGGATTTTGAGGAGAAAAAATTGGAAGAGAGTGCAGGAAAAGTGGTTCTCAATTGGGTTTTCAAAAATTACTAATCCCATTTGGACAGTTATGTCAACAATTTTCAATAGTTCAAGAGTAATTTTTGACCCTTTTTTTACCATGTTGGACTATCGTGTAAGCACTAGTGGCAAGACTTACGTCTTTAAGAGTATTTGCAATCAAAAATGGAGAATGGTATTTTTGACACCCAAAGTGTCATGACTTAAAAACTTAGGTCGTAATGACACTTATCGCGGCTAAACTTTGACAAATAAGCCAATCACTCAAAATGATATGTAAAGAAAAAATCATAACACGAAACCCAAGGCGAGACTTTCAGAGCAAAGTCGAACCATACATGTACAATAACAGTGAAAATCTGAACAACAATAATACCATAAACTATCCCAAAATCTGGTATCATATGTAGTGTAAGAACAATCTAATACAACTAAAAACCTGAAAATAGAATTGAGAATCCAAAAGAAACAACAAATCTGTCTCTGAATATAAAATAAGACATAAACTAGATAGGAGGAAGTCTAAGATCGACTCTGAAGGAATAGAACAGCCAATACCTCGAAGTGACAAAATCACTGCACAAACTTAGCTATCGCACTGGGTACTCATACCAGGATCTGTAATGAAAGGGCATATTAGGGACCAGTACGGTCCACTTTTATTTTGTAGGTATCATAAGCCGACTGAGTAAAGCAGAAAATAAAATACATAAATACATACTATGAGCATGTCACCTACAATCAGAAAATGTCTCAAAAGGTAGCTCATACTGTCTCCACTAATAGTTCTAAATATAGCACATAAGCAAAAAAAAAAAAAAACAGGTGCATAAAAGAAATAGAGCAGATATGCATTGAATTAAGCACAAGGTAAAACACTGAAGATGCATAATGTACAAAATGTAATGATGATGATAATGTTGATGTGATGTGACTAAGGTTATCGCATAACCTCCGTATACACCTACTGAGCCTTAGCGCTTTCAGGTAGGATTCATGGGGGAAGGGGGGGGGGGGTCGCAATCCATATACTTTTTCAAAACTCAATTCCAATTTCTATATACATATCTCCTCCCCAACTCGTGTGTTAAGGCAGAGGGTTTTGTAAAGTGTCTTATTTTTGTCAAAAATCAATATTTCCACAATAATACCAATAGCTCATGAATGTATGTATGATATGAGAATGCAATTCTCACAACCAAATCAGTATGAAGATCTCAAAATCGATTCAATAAATGCACACATGAGCCCAAAATTCATTCAGTATATCAATCAACCACGTTTACATATAAGCATTGTTACATTAGATTGGAAATTCAACTAAGACATCATTAATGTTACCGTAAAACTTAAAAACACAAGAAACAACACAAAAAAGTCCACTAATTCAAGCCAAACCCGAGAGCCCAACAACACACAAGTCTCGGCTTTGCAACAAGAAAAGAACAACAAGAATAAAACAAGAATAACAAGATGTTTGGGTACCAAATCAGCCAACCAAACTCAGAGTAGCAACACAAGATGAAATACAAAAGGAACAATATGATAACAATAATAAGAGACACGACTTGAGTTACAAGAAAATAAGAACTACACAAATACAAGATTACAATAAGATAAAGAGATAGATAGATAGACAATTAAAGATGTAATTTTAAGAACCCAAGAGCTTATTCCACTCCTAGACCCTTAACACCACACACAACAAAAATCTATCTCTTACGTGACACAAAATCGACTTCCACCTCCCAAGAATCAACGTTTCCAAGCAATACACAATTACTAGTGATTTCACACTAGCTCTTGACCTAGTTTCGGGTTGTGCCTCAAAGGAGAGAGGACTTGTGTTCTTATGACTTACAGCATTTTCCAAAAACTAACTAGAGAAACCCTAACATGTTCCTTATATAGCTATTACAAAATGGAAAACTAAACTATCCATAATACCCATCAAGGGTGAGGCGCCTATCAAGTGTAATAAGTGGACTGATTTTGGTGTGTTTTGGTTATTTTTTACACTTCAATTGCACACACAAGGCCTCGGGTCCAACATACACTCTCATAAGTCCATGATTATTCTTGTATCATCCTCTCCATCTTGAGGGGAATTTGACCATAAATTTATGCCTTCACCTCGTTCAAGGACCACTTAAAAAAGAATCACTCAAAACAACCCGCAAATATGAGATGACACAAAATAGTCCGCAAAAATATGAGGATCCCGAGAGCTCAATAACACAAGTCTCGGCCAACATCTTCATTTTGAACCTCAGCTTCTTCTCCATCTTGAACTTTGTCTTCAATCTTATTCGAAACACATCCTACATCTTTTCTTGGTGGCGGGTCCCTTGTGGATCTCTACGTCTTTCCCTCAAATTCTCTTTCATCATATAAGCATCATTGTAAACTCCATGTCTTTCATGTTCCTTTCTACCATACTCCTCTACATAGATATATCAGTTTTGGTGAAGTGGAATTTCGATTGAGAGGAATTATTTGGTAAGGTGGAGTTCGGTTGTACAGCTTGGATGAGAGGGAATTATCTTCCAAGTCCTTATTGTTGGACTTGATCAAATTGGGGGGGGAAGTGACTTATTTAGGTCTCGGGTTTGAGGACATTTGGTGGCTTGGCTTATGTTTATGTCATTTGGTGGTGGTATTGGAGGATTGATCATTTGAGGTAAAGTTTCGGGAGTAGAAACACGAGAGTTTATTCGACTCTCCACTCGATCCAATCTCTCAAGTATAGTAGACATATTCAAGCCTAATTTTTCAAGACCCGCATTTGCCCTAGCCATGTCCGGGAAATAGCATCAAGGTGGGCCAAAATGGTTTCCATTATGGCCAAGAAGTTACCTACAAAACAAAAAAACACGTTAGTTGTACAAAAATATCCTCACTTCCTCTTTTTATTTCTTGTCTCTCGGATCCCTCACACTCAATCTTACAAGTGTTGTAAGCTTGCTTGTACTCTGAGAGGCGTTGAGAGGTGAATCCAACGTTACAATGACTCCAAAGAGTAAGGAAAACACATAAGGACGTATTACAATGACTCAAAAGAATTAAGACACACAAAAGAAAGTTAACACGAAGAACGGTTTCAAAACTAACATACAATCTAATACTAGTTTGTAAGTTAGTAATGGAATCAACAAACGAGACAAAAGAAACAATAAATTGAAACTAGAAGATCAAATTTTGAGCTTAAAAAATTATCATGTGGATAGTAATTGGTGACGTGGAAGTCCAACATGGCAGTCCATTAGTGGTTCGGTTCTTGACAAATTTTAACTCACAATTCACAATTTGGACTTTGGTGGAAATTGTTCAATGGAGGAAAATACAAACTAGTCTTTGGAGCTCGTTTTTCAATTTAAATTTTAAAACTGAAAAGTCTTTGACTAAACTTGTACTTCTCCTTAAAACATGGACCCTTGTTTTATGGAAAGTGATTGAGATGTGATGTAAAGTCCTTTGGTGGTTGGGGGTCTTTCGAGACTTAACAAGTTCTATACCTTGCCTTTCATTTTTTGAAGATCTAAGTCACTTTAATATTAACAAGGTAAAGAATATGATGAAGAAATTCAAGAAAACAATACCTACAACAAGAACAACCAACGACAATCTCCAAGAACATCAATGATTCCACAATAACAAGGCCAACTACAAAACCTCCAACAAACGACCTAGTCTCTTTGTGTTGTGTTTTAATTTTAGCAAGAGAGGAAGGTTGTGATGAATAACAAGAACACAATAATAACCTTTCAAGATCTACAACAACAACACCAATGTCCAACTACATCCACAACAACAAGAACAATACCACACGGCCACATTAAAGGTCACAACAACAACTTTCAACAAGTTCAAGCTCAAGTTTAGATCTAGACTCAAAGTGCTAGTTAACAAGAAAACCAACACTTAGAAACAATAAAACAAAACAAAAGACACCAAGATCTAGTCACACAAACATTCAGCTAAGACACAACAATAACAAGTTCACAATTTCTCGGCCAAGAACAAAATGGACAGATTGCACCTTTCTCGGGAATTTTTAGTTTTTCAACAGTTTTTTTTATTTTCAAGCTTACGAGCCTAAGATTGATCTTATGGGAACAAGATCAAGTCATGCTCTGGTACCAAATGATATTGTAAAAACTTGTAAACACAAGAAATGACACAATAATGGTCCACTAATTCAAGCCAAACCTGAGAGCCCAACAACACACATGTCTCAGCTTTGCAACAAGACAAGAACAACAAGAATAGGGCAAGAATAACAAGGTGTTTGGGCACTAAATCAGCCAACCAAACTAAGAGTAGCAACATAAGATGAAAAACAAAAGGAATAATATGATAACAACTACAAGAGACACCACTTGAGTTACAAGAAAACAAGAACTACTCGAATACAAGATTACAATAAGATAAATAGAATATTGAAGATGTAATCTTAAGAACCCAAGAGCTTATTTCACTCTTGGACCCTTAGCACTACGAACAACAAAAACTTATCTCTTACGTGACACAAGATCGGCTTTCACCTCTCAGGCATCCACGTTTCCAAGCAATACACAATTACTAGTGATTTCACACTAGCTCTTGACCTAGTTTCGGGTTGTGCCTTAAATGAGAGAGGACTTGTGTTCTTATGAATTACAACATTATCCAAAAACTAACTAGAGAAGTCGTAACATGTTCCTTATATAGCTATTACAAAATAGAAGACTAAAATATCCATAATACCCCTCAAAGGTGAAACGCCTATCAAGTGTAATAAGTGGACTGATTTTGGTGTATTTTGGCCATCTTTTACACTTCAATTGCACACACCAAGCCTCGGGTCCAACACGCACTCTCATAAGTCCATAACCGTGATTATTCTTGTATCAATTAATATTGCATTAACCCCAACTTGGGTATTTCTATCATTAAAAAACAACCAAATCCATACACAAGGCCAATAATATCAGATAAGGCCCCCACATGGGCCACACATAGCAATTATCTTCTCAAATCGCCAATAACAATAGCATAACCCCCCATATTGGCACACAATAATAACATTATTTCCATGATTATTACTAATACTCATAACATGCTTTTATATAAATATTACACTATCCAGCATAGTCTGAAGAAAGTTAAGCCATAACCTCCCTCATGATGACAAAATCCAAGCCTGAAGTCCTTCGACGCGGAGCTTTTCCCTCTCGAATGACCTAGAAATCAACTAAAGCATAAAAACATAGAATCTACGCATTTAAAGAAAGCCAATGAACCCATATTTCCTATTTTGAGTCGGGATAAAAAAAGATCCCCAAAATGGATTTTCCAAATGAAAGGTTAAAATCAGAGTTTTTTTGTTTATAAACACCTTACCCGTGATTAAAGGAACCAATAGGAGAAAAATCAAGCGAAACGAGGTTTAAATTGAAGAAAAATTAATTTAGGCCTTTTGGGTCAAAATTTCCAAATTTTACATTTGAAATTACGATTTAACGAGTTTTAGGTGACAAAAATTGAAGTAAAACTAATTAAAATAGTGATTTGGAGCTTACCCAAGCTCGAAAATGGAAGAAATGTCCAAAATCCTCTCAACCCTAAGCTCAAAGCCACAAAATGAAAGAAAAGTCAAGAAAGAACTATTTAAATTGCCATAGCAGTGATAGCTAAATAGGGGCGGACCCACATAGGTTCAAGTGGGTTCATATGAACCCAATTCTTCAAAAAATTACACTGTATATATACGTGTATATAAGCAGTTTTTACAAATGTAAAAGATATATATTATCTATTGAACCCATCAGGCACAGAGGAGTGCCCAACCCAATAGCTGTGGGTTCAATTTCTAACACCTAGGTTGCGTGTTCGATCCTTTGTAAGGCTTTTTTAAAATTATTTTATGCAACAACCAGCTTATGTAGCTTCTTTTATATAAACCCGATATATATTATTTGTTGAACCCATTAGGTAGAAGAGCAGTTCCCAGTCCAGTGGATGCGGGTTCAATTCCGAACACCTAGGTCGCGTGTTGGATTCCTTGTAAGGCATTTATTGAACCCACTTAGTGAAAAGTCTGGATCCATCTCAAAAAGAGTTGACCACTAAAGCAATCAAGGTCCACACTGCCACTAAAGTGGTCCAGCCCAAAAAGGGTTGACCACTAAAGTAGTCAAGGTCCACTTTAATGATACTTGGACTGCCAGTTGGGCTCCGCTTTAATGGTCTCATGGTTGCTAAAGTTATTGCACTAGATTATGATTGTATCAACAACTTTGCTAAAAATGCAAAGTTGTGGATCAAGTCCTCGAAATTTGTTTGAAATTATTTGAAGGCAAACGAAATATGCTACTAGACTAAATTCGACATTTCAGACTCAATGACGATATCAAATATTTGAAAAGAGGTTGTTTTCATAAAATTAACCCTCGAAATCAAATTTCATAATTTACCGAATCAAGGGTCAAAATGAGATCTAAAAGCCACAAAATCGAACAAATCACAATACCAACACAAAATCGATATTCTAAATATGTTGGCACAGTTCTTTTTGTCATCTGACACACAGAACAATAAATATTGATCAAAGTCAACTTTAAGGCCTTTTTAACTTCGAACAACCGTAAACTCGCACAAATCATTTTTAATTGCATTGGAAATCATATCAGTCATTCCCACACTCCAGAAATATCATGTAGCAATCCCGAAGAGGGGTAAAATAATCAAAACACATAAATAAAAAAATCATAAAATCAAGTCCTTACACAAAGATCAAATACAAATACGGATAAATGTGACGTTAGACGGTTATATCAATCATTTTCAATGGTTCAAGGATAGTTTTGGCTTTTTTTGTCATGCCAACATTAATGGCAAGACTAACTTCATTAAGGATATTTATGTTCGAAAAATAGAGAAAGAGGATATTTTTGATACAAAAAGCAATAAAAGTGAATGAGAGCTACTTTGAATAGTTGCGTATTTTTGGTCCTTTTATGTAAAAACCAAATCAAAATTTTTAAAAATTTCACAAATTATTGAGCTTTATTAAATTAAAAATAAAATGGCTGAACTTTACTTGAGATTAAAAAGAATGATATACTTTTTGATAAATTCAATGCTATTAATTTAGCAAGAACTATTATCTTTAATACGAAAATTATCAATATCTTGTATATCATTTTTAACAATCAACTCTTACAATTCGTCATTTCAATCCCCAAATTCACTTCACAAATTTATCACCATCACGATTCACCAAAACTTCTAACAAGTTATTTGCTTTATCTCAACAATTACGTCTTCACAAACTTTCACCAACCTCATTTGATGATATGGATTTAGAGAAGGTAGAAATTCGAAGAGAGTAGAGGCAGAAATTGGAAGAGTTATTTCACAAGTGGGTTTTCAAGAATCAGTAACCTCATGTTGGACCATTATGCCAGTAATTTTTCACTGTTGAAAGGTAATTTTTGTTTTTTTTAATCATGTTGGATTGTTATATCAACATTTGTGGTAGGACTAACGTCTTTAAGGATATTTGTGATTAAAAAATTAACGAAAAACGTATTTTTGATATTAAAAGCAAACAAACCGGTCCTTTTTCACCACGTTGGACTGCCATATCAACATTAATGGCAAGACTAACATGTCAAGGGTATTTGTTGTTCATAAAATAGACTGCAAGACTAACATGTCAAGGATATTTGTGGTTGATAAAATAAACGCCGAGGATATTGTTTATACTAAAAACAAACGAAGGGTAAATATAAGCTATTTTGAATAGTTCTAAGGTGTTTTGGGCTTTTTTACATTTGAGATTACAAAATATGACATACTTCTCTCAAAAATCATAGTATTAATTTAGCAAGAAATGTTCTCTTCGCTACGAAAATTATCAATACTATCATCAATTTCGTCATTTTAATCATCAAATTATCTTCGCAAATTCATTATCACCATGGATTTATCAACAACATTAATAAAAACTTCTCAATAGTTATTCGCTTTATCTCAAAAATTACATCTACAAAAATCCCCACCAACACCTCTATTTGACGACGACACAGATATCAAGGAGAAGAAATTGAAAGAAAGTGTGGCCAAAAGTGGTTTCTCAATTGGTTTTTAAAGAATTTTTAACCTCATATTGGACTCTTATGTCACCACTAGTTGGCAAAATTAATGTCGTTAAAGTTATTTGTGCTCCAAAAAATATTTGGATAGAATAATTTTTATGCCAAAATCAAGGTGAGGTTAAATATGATCTATTTTAAATGGTTCGAGGGTAATTTTTACCCTTTGTTTTTTATCATGTTTGATTTTCATGTCAGCATTAATGAAAAAGTTACAGATATTAAGTCCAAATAATAGAAAAAGAGGATACTTTTTATACCAAAAAGTTAATGAAGAATAAATACAAGCTTGTTATAAAATTAATAAGTGTGGATGTCCACTACACTTTCACTAGTTATCTTCATTATTTCCCTCTATTATGAAGATAACCTCCACCATTCATGACCATTATTCTTGTGACCTTACATATCCATAATCTACTCTATTATGTTAATGGTTAATGTCATGTTTATGACAATCTTTTGCATGCCTCTATATGACACTATAAATAAAGGAATAACGATTCATATTGTATAAAAAAACCTTGTACATTTGATATTTAAAAAAATGAAAAACACTCATCTCTTGTCTTTTCTCAACATTTTTTGTCTACTTTACTATTCATAATATTCATCTTTTTGCTTAGTTTTAAAATATGTTTGTTTTCAACATAATTTAATTCATGAAAAATTAATTTCAACCACAAATAAAAATATAAAGAAACAATAATTTTTGTTGATAAACGATGTGGGTACAAATCTGTTTCTCCCTTTATTCTTCTCTCTTGATTTTCTCCTTCATTCGAGGGACGTTAGTGGCGAATTTATCGAACGTAGGAATATTTGAATTTTATCTCCTTTCGGTTTGTCTTCTTGATGTATTTGTTTATAAAGAAGAGAGTGTTTTGATCTTTATGAATATCCCCTGAATTTATTAGGACTTTTCATATGCCTCTTTAAAGGGATATTTGCTCCCTTTATATAGGTGTAATTTAGGGTTTAAGGTAGAGTAGCCACCAAGCTAGATTTAGGGTAAAGTAGCCTTCAAGAACTCTAACTAAAATTGAACTCTTTTTGTAGAGACCATAAAATTTCAATGTCTACAAATTTCCCCTACTTCAAGGCTTGTCGGAGTGTAGACTTGATGAAACTCAAAAACGAGTCTCAAAGTACCGCTTTTATCTTTACGATCCTGCAGCTACAGATTTGGATATTTGATATATGAGAGAAGATGTGAAGGGAAAATTTGGTCCCATTGGGTGTGCCAATTTATTTGCAACATAATTTAATTTATGAAAAATAAACTTCAACCACAAATAAAATTATGAAAAAACAATAATTTTTATTGATAAACGATGTGGGTACAAATCTATTCCTCCCTTGATTCTTCTCTCTTGATTTTCTCCTTAATTCGAGTACCGTCAGTAGTGTATTTCTCGAATGTAGGAATATTTGGATTTGATCCCTTTGTGATATTCCATGAGTTTATAGAATTATCTAGAAATATTCGAGATTTATGAATATTTCATGAATTTGTGGGATATTTGGGATCTTGAAGATGCCTTTTTAAATGCCTCTTTAAAGGATATTTGCTCCCTTTATATAGACGTAAAATTTAGGGTTTAAGGTAGAGTAGTAGATTTAGGGTAAAGTAGCCCCCAAGAACTCTAATCAAAATTGAACTTTTTTTGTAGAGTTCACAAAATTTCAATGTCTACAATGTTATCAGTACGACGCTAAGAGATTAAAGGTAAGAAATACAATCCATGAAATTATTTTATATCAGAAAAGTTGAACGAGGAATTTCTTTTGCTAGCATTCAAGTTATGGATTCATTTTTCATTGTTTCTGCTATATATATTTGCACTTGGTTATAGCAGTTTTATATGTGATAACTTTAAATTAAGATATCAACATTTCTTCAAAAGAAAAAGATGTAATATTTTGACTTTATGGGACCGTTATTCCTAATACAGTGCAATATCATGATTTAATTTATGTTTTGTTTATGCTTATGTCACGATTTGTTATTAAAAAATATACTGTTAGAGTTTTAAAGGAAAAAAATCAGGAAGCTACTGTTTGTGAAAAGAAATGTTTGATGTAATAACTTTGATATTCATGACACCATATGACACTTTCATTGTGGCCAAAAAATATTACTACAGATTTTGGTTTTAAGAAATCTTTTTATTATACTAGTTAAATGCTTATATTAATGAAAGTTGTAGTTTACAAAAGTAATTATATATGATGAATCTTGTTGTTGTTGCTAAACTTCTTGTTACTAAGTGATCATAATAATTCTTAAAAGCAAAAGGACAAGTCATGTTATGCTTTGTCTTATTACACTATTGGTTGAGGATAATACGGTGGATTCAAGTCCTTATTATATGAGAGGGTAAGATATCAGGTTTGATTTCGATGCACTATGATGATAAGGTCTTGGATTAAATTCCTAAGGTAGTATGGCTTCACAGTCATTTTATGAGTAAGATGTTGATGTTTTTACGAAAATTTTGACTTTTTAAGAGTCACCACTTAATTTTAAAAAGGAATTAAGAAACCTTTATAAGATACTTTAAAGGATCCAAAACAGAAAAATGATTTAAGTTTTGAAGATTCTGAGTAAGCAGTTCCAATAATATTTTAGGAAGGTTTTGGGCACCTAAAACGTCCGCTAACTTGCGGTTATTCAAATTGTTTGAAAATATCTTTTGACTAACTTCAATAAGATCGATTCATTAAAAAACGTGATTGGTTTTAGAAATACTTTGATGTTTATGCAAAACCAATTTTTTAGCGACTTAGGGGGCTTCAACTAAGTCTAAACGAATAAAATAGCAGATAACACGTAAAAAAGGGAGGGGGAAGAAAGTAAGAGATTTAGACCATTAAGCCCAAATCAACGAACCCCGTCCTACTCTAATTGGATTTTTGACTCATTTCACCTGTCCTAATCTAGCTTTAGAGTGTTTAGCTCCAGTCTTGCTCCACCTTTATTAAATACAACTTTGGCTTCATGACTCGAATGAATGATTGAATAAATAAATAAATAAAATAAATAAATACAATAATAAGTAAATAAATAAAATAATAAATGAGACTTTTGAGTTTCTTTGCCGCTTCAAATATGGGACTTTAACCTCTTCTTCTTCTGTAACTCCTTCTATCCATATGCCATGAGACGGTCTTTTAGACTTAAACCTTCGGGTTTGATTCAATGAGATGGGCCTCATTGGCTCATTAAGGAATGGAAGGGGAAAGAGTCCATTTGGAACTCCAAGGTGGATTCATACAAAGTAAGAAAAATAATGAACATATTAATACGTGATCTCTGAGAAAGAAAGCAAGGAAAAATTAAAGGAGGTAAATACAAAAGTCAAATCAGGAAAATAAGGAAGTAAAATACATAATATACGACTATCTGAGGTAAAGAAATCATAAAGCGAACTAACTCATGCTCGGTCACAGAAAAAGGAAAAATGTAGAAAAGGCTAATAAGAAAAAATGAGGGTACATTCAGATAGTCAAGCAACACACTATGCAAGTGATGTCTTGGTGTAAATTTTGTTTGAATTTAAGTGTAAATGCTATGTTTAATACCCAAGAGCATATAATGAGTGGCAATGAAGATAGTACATAAACATACTGTAAATTCATTTGAAAGATATTCATGATCAGAATACTATTGCTTCATGACCAATTAATACAAACAACACAAATAAAAGCTTATTCAAGATCCTATCAAGCTAAAAGTATGATTGAAATATGGACAAGATTGTGAATACCCGCTGAGATATCAAAAAATAGAGCTTACAAGTTGTCCAATTTTATCAAGAAGGCAAGCATCGAGAAGTCGAAGACTAAGGCAAACAACAGTAGCATTGAGAACAAGTGAGTTGTCCAATGCTCAAATCATGAGTCATAGCAATAGCTATAAAGCTAGCAGTTTCAAAGGAAGAGAAAAAGAAACAACTTTCCTTTCAATTTTTGAGCATTTTAGTCACACAAAACAATAGCCTTGACAATTATAAAACAGTAATTACACCCAACCACGAGACAAACAATATTTAAATTTGGAAAAATACTTAAATAATTTACAGTATTAAGTTTTGGCAGTAGGCATTTGAGGATAGAAACAAACGATTATGATGAGTTGTTCCATCCCTAATTCTAATCCTATTCTGAAAGTAAAATGAATACAACTTCATCCCTACCTTCTTGGTATTATTGACCAAGAAAGATCCTTGGGAATCCTTAGCCTGAGTACAGACCATACACAATGTAATGATAATAAGATTAAGCTAATTTCCCCAAACAAACATACACAAATGTTCAACCATCCACAAAACACAACTACATTTATCCTTCTAATATGTTTTCATACTGAAAATGAACTTAAAGGAAAAGTGGAAATCCCAAATTCGGGTTTTGAGAACAAAAGAAAGGCATAACCCACAAACTAAAGGGGAATGTGGCAGCGTATACTATCCTCATCCTCACTCTCGCTCCGACAGACTCAAAATGATAAGCTTTTAGTAGCTGAGATGATCACTGAGGAATCACAGGATTTTTTATTTTTAGCAGATTTATCCTCGTTATTCTTTGTCATTTGAGAGGCCAAATAACTCAAAGGAAAGTCCTACTAATAATATTACCGGGTCAACAGTTATGATAAAGGCAAAGAGTAGTAACGATCAAAACGATAGATTATTTTAATCCTCCTCCTCGCTCCGACAGACTCAAACGAAATAGTCGTCGAGGAATCCTAGGATTTTCTAGCATTTTTTGGACCTTGCTCATTGTTGAAATATGAGAAGCCAAAGAAACTTGAGAGGTAGCTATGCTAGCAATGCTGCTAGCTCGACAATTGCGACATCATCCAGTAGTAACAACAGACAAACACAGTCAAATAACAACTACGAACAAAATGACTTCCGGCTAAAACTACTAAACACAATCAAAGCAACAGACTTTGAATAGGAAACCAGCTATTCGACCCACAAACAATACACAAAACCAAGTATTAGGTCAAAAATTAATCAGTAACGCCAAAAGTAGATGATAGATTATGAGATTGAGATTAAAAAATGCTGGAAACCACATACCAGAAAATCAGAACAGGGATTAATCCTAACATGACAATACATCCAAACGTCTTTCACTAAAAGAGCAACCTATGGTCTTTAAAACTGCTACAGTAGGCAACCCAGCATACAAGATCATTGAAAGGTTATTTATAACTATATAACGGTGAGATGAAGCAGAGTACGATCGAGATTTAAATGGAAACAGAATGTTACCTGTTTGAGAGCAGCAGAATGGAACCTCGAGCTAACGTCGAACTCACAACCACCTAAAAACGTCTTCGCCGTCTACTCGAAGCTCTAATTTAGCTGACAAACTATCGAAGAAAAAACCCCGAATTTTTACAAAAAAAATTGAATTTTCTCCTAGAGTTTCTTTCTTTTATTTTTCTCCCTCAGTTTTTTCGAACCAAAATTTCCAACCCCCTTTAGCTTCACATTATATTGCTTATATAGAAGACAATCGGGGGATTCCTCCCCAACCTTCAACATCAGGATTTGGACCAAATTGAGGGTATTTTAGGGATTCTTTTAAAAGAGAAATTCAAAATTTGAACTTAGATAAGGTTACCTCCCCCAATCCTTTCCCAATTTGGATTTTTCTCCCCTTAAATTTGGAATCGGCAGCCAACAGAAAAGAAATCCCTTTACAGACCAATGAAAAATGGGCTAATATGTACGAATTCATACCTATTAACCCCAAATTCCCGAAACCCTACCGTTGAGGGAGGGCACCTAAGCATTTCTAGATGATTCTCAAAATTTCTCCGTACAAACTCATGTGAGAGACATGTGACACGTCAAAAAGGGGAAATGGATGGTTTGGAATCGATTTCAAGTTTGAATCAGGTATCGGATTTGGTCGCTGTTGGTTCGGGTCAGACTGATGGTGATTGGGTTTTGCCGGATTGTAAGCTGAATCATTGTTGTTGTTGCTGATTGTTGCTATTATCATTGAAATTGTTGTTGTGTTCGTCGTTTGGATTGGTTTAAGGTCGGGTCGGATTAGCTGATTTTGAAGGTGTTTGTGCGTAATATTGTTGAAGTTGTTGTAGTTTTGTTTACTTGGTGGAGATGAAATATTGGACCGGGGCAGGGATTTGTTTGGGCTGCTGCCTTGTTGGACTGGATGCTGACTTCAATTCTTGTTGGTCTTGGGCTATTGGGCTAATTGAAATTATTAAAGAGGAAGGAAAGGGGGTTGAACCTGACTTTGGGCTATTTAATAAATAGCCAATAAATAAAATTTAGAAAATTATATTTAAATTTTAGACTAAATAAAATCCATTTGACCAATTGCATTGCAATTATGGCCGAATAGATTCTAATTAGGGTCCAATTGAATGAATTGACTAAATTGAAACAACTTTTGAAATAAATTAACAATTAATTCGATCCCTAGTTTCTTGATTTCATTAAATCAAACAAATATCACTCTAAATAAATTATATTATTATTATTATTATTATTATTATTATTATTATTATTATTATTTTGAAAATGAATTATATCTAAATTGAGATCTTAATCGTCTAAATTAATTTTCAAGATAAGGCCTCGATTAAAATCTGACATTTCATAAAGTAAATGTTTAAGCAACCAAATTATATAATCTTGCATAATTGAATACGGCAATATATAATCGCTACTTAAAATGATAAAAATCGCCAGACAAATACTTTGAAAAGCCTTTATTTGAATTAAATAAATGTTCTAATTTTTTTTGAAAATCAAAGAAACTCGAAATTAAAATTAGTTATGGAGGACAAAAGTTAGGTGTCAATAACTACCCCCTTCCTTTGGGTAGAATGGATACAAGTAGCTCTGGGCAAAGGGAGGTTGAAGTTCTTAATTTTTGTCCGATCATAAATTAATTTCGGAGAAAGGCTCGTTTTTGCACGAGATTTGGAGTTATGGCCGGACCTTGGTGTCAGGTTTCCTACATATCTCAGGTTACATGAGAATTCAGGTCACTTGTAGTTCATACAGCTTGATTTAAAGAACAATTTTCAAAAATATCCACAAGGTATCTTAGTTTTAGAGTTTTTGATGAAATCAAAAGGCTGGAGAATAAAGGAATTTGGGGGAAGGTTGGAATGCAGTCGAGTTTTCTATATAGATCCCAACCTATATATCCCCGAGACTCAGGGAATTAGACTGTTTGTAGTTTGACTTAGTCAGTAGAAAAGATGATCTTTTATTTCAAACGATCTTTGGCTCGGGATGAGTGACGAGTTGATCGAGTTATGGAAAAGAGGCTTTTAACCTCTTAACCATGAATGTGGAGATCTTCACATCCATTGGTAAGAATGTACCTGGACATAATTTCCAAAACTCTAGGTGTCCTATCACTCGAATTTGAAAGAAACAGAAGTTTACCCTTGGTATAAGCTTAGAAATATTCCGAAGGTGAAGATGCAACCAGAATATCCCAAAATACCCATATGCCTTCTAACAGGGGTGTGGTTGGATGGTGGTGGTGATCATCCTTTAGCTTACGTTCAAAGCATTTGATATCCCACTCTAGACTTTGTCCCATTTTGCTGCTAAAAAAGAGTTTCACGTTGTGCTGCGTCTTATCTGGAGTCATCCGCACCTGTGTTTTTTATTTGACATCCTCTCGTATGCTCTCGACAATGTTTCAAACAAAAGTGTTAGTGCTAAACATAATTCACGAAAGAGGTATGTAGTTCTTTACCATATCTCTACGTGGGTTATCGTCTGAAAAATGAAGTCATCCCTTCATGTACCTATTTGGAAGGAAATAACTTGAAATAATAGACACAACAACCCTCTTAGTTGTTTCATACTTATCTCATTTGTCGAGTGAACATATCTTCTAAATGGGGTGGCCTTTTTGGACACCGACGACACTTTATGTAGAACGGTACCTACAATCGTGTAATCTTGTGTTGATGCGAAAACCCTTTTGAGTCACCTATAATTCTTGTGAAAGGATAACCTCTCTGGTTATTGCCAATAATTCTTTGCATATGATCTCGGGTGAGTCTTGCGCATCTTTTGTATCGATACAACTTATAGATTTCCTTTGAATTATCAATCTTTGGATAATCTCGCGCATTATTTGATATTGGATACGAGGCGACTTACAGATATCCTTTAAATTGCCAGCCTTTAAGTAATCTTGCATATTATTCGACCTTGGATAAGAGATGACTTACAGATATCCCTACAATTGTTAGCTCTCTGGTATTCCAGCACACCATTCGACCTTGGATACAATATGACTTATAGATATCTTTCAAATTGCAAGTCTTTGGGTAATCCTGCGCATAATTCATCTTGGATATGATGCCACTTATAGATAACCCTTGGACTTATTAATTTGATAATCTCGCATATTCTTCGATAAGGATTTAGCTGCGACTTATGGATAACCTTTGGACTATCAATTTTTGGAGTAACCGTGCACACTATTCGATTAGGATATTGTTGCGGCTTACAGATGACCTATGGGCTATCAACTCAGAGATAATCTTGTACACTATCCTATTTCAAATAATATGACTTATTGATGATCCTTAAATTGTCAATTTCAAAGAAATCTTATATGTCATTCGCTTTCAGATAGTGACTTGTAGACGTCCCTTTAAATCATGTGCTTTTGATACATTCAGATCTGATTCATAAAATGATGAGATATTCTCGACGCCAGCATATTCTATCTCGCATGTCAACAGATATTAGATGCTGATGATATCCTCGACGCCAGCATATGCTATCTCGCATGTCAATAGATATTAGATGCTAATGATATCCTTGACACCAGCGTATGCTATCTCGCGTGTCAACAGATATTAGATGTTGATGATATCCTTGATGCTAACGTATGCTATCTTGCGTATTAACAGATATTAGATGTTGATGATACCCTCGACCCCAGCGTATGCTATCTCGTGTGTCATTAGATATTTATGTAAATGATACCCTCGACGCCAGCGTATGCTATATCACGCGTCATTAGATATTTAATGCAAATGATACCCTCGATGCCAGCGTATGCTATCTCATACATCATCTGATATTTAATGCGAATGATACCCTCGACGCCAACGTATGATATCTCACGCGTCATCAGATATTTAATACAGATGATACCCTCGACGTCAGCGTATGATATCTCGCGCATCATCAGATATTTAATGCAGATGATACCTCAACGCCAGCGTATGATATATCACGCATCATCAGATATTTAATACAGATGATACCCCCAACGCCAGCGTATGATATCTCATACATCATCAGATATTTGATGCAAATGATACCCTCGACGCCAGCGTATGATATCTCGCATATCATCAGATATTTAATGTAGATAATACCCTCGATGTCAGCATATGATATCTCACGCGTCATAAGATATTTAATGCGGATGATACCCTCGATGCCAGCGTATGATATCTCGCTCGTCATCAGATATTTAATGCAGATGATACCCTTGACGCCAGTGTATAATATCTCACGCGTCATCAGATATTTAATGAAAATGATACCCTCGACGCCAGTGTATGATATCTCGCACGTGATTAGATATTTGATGCAGATAATACCCTCGACGCCAGCGTATGATATCTCGCGCGTCATCAGATATTTGATGTAGATGATATGGAATGACCCTCTTAGCAATGAAGATGGTTTCGCCTGAATTTGTTTGTCTACGTTTTTGCTTTATATGTGTACCTGTACTCAAGGTAGACAGTCAATAGACACAAAGTCTCTGTCGCTAGCGACTATTTTTTAGAACAATACTATATACAATATTTATAAAGAAGATAAGGCACCCTTGTTTGTCCTTCATGGTCTCAAGAAATGAGATAGACAATTAAAATATCTTTAATAAATAAGAATTAACCCGTCTTCGGGGCTACCCAAAAATACCATTCTTGAGCATTATATTCTTTGGTGTGGCTCCCAACTTGCTCGGGAATTTTTGAAGAAGATTCTCATTTTTGTGTATTAATCCCTGCATCTACAGAAAAATGATTAGTTTAGTGAAACTACTCCATGTTAACGTCTTTCGCTCTTCAATTTGATCCTCGCCATCTTTCAGGTGCCCCGTCATGTTGGTACCTCCACCCTGACTCCTTGTTCCAATAGACGTCTAGGTAATCACTAAGTAAAAGATTAATATAAATTTTTGAAAGTAGTCTTAATTTCATAAAATAGTTTTGAAAGTTTCTAAAAAGCTTTCAAAAACCTCTACCAGTCATATCATGTACTAGCTCAACAAATGTCTTCCTCTTGGTTTTGACTATATTCAACGGAGGATTTCTAAAACTCGTCATCATTGTTGGAGGGTTCTTCAAATAGTTCTGTCATAGCCTGAGATTGAGTGTACCTAGACTTTGTCGCAGCTAGTGACTTCAAAAGTTTGACTTTAACCTCTGGTGCTGGGGAATTTGAAATATATTCCAGTGTTTGATGGAAATTTTGAGGCCTTCCTCAAAATTTCTGCCCCAGTTTAAAGCTGTTTGATATGATATCAACTCGACAGGATCCGAAGTTTTTGTTGATCTTAGTTCTCTTTATTGGATGATGATATTCTCTTGTGAATTTTTGAGATTGCTTCTCAAAAATTCTGCCCCATTTTCCATTTCCTAGGGTTATATGATCGAGCCATTTGGGCACCTACGTATCCCGTTGAAGCAGGAATTAAGTCGAACGCAGTTCAGGCTATGCTAGGGATATATATAAAATTTTAATGGGTTGACCAAAGTTGATATAGGCCACCTACATATCTCATTCTTGAGAATTCAGGTCAAACATAGTTCATACATGAAAAGAAACGATAAATTATCCTAAAGGGTTGACCGAAGCTGACATAGGCCGCTACGTATCCCTTTCTTGGGAATTCAGGTCAAACGTAGTTCGTACATGAAAGGAATTCTAGATAATTACACATCATAAAATAGATACTATCATAAAGGCGATTACAAATAATCCAAGGAAACAAGAACTAAAATATCTTTCAAACACAGTATCTCTTTATCGCATCAGAATTGATTGGTTTGGTCCACTCTTAACCATCAATCTCAGGTAGGATTAGGGCTCCTCTAGGTTGGGCTTCTTTCAGTTTTCAAATTCCTCTATATCTTCTACTAACTGCCCGTCATCACCTTTTTCTATTTATCATTATTCCCCTCGCTTTGTTCATCTAACCCTTGACATGACATGATATTGGCAGGCTTTAAATTACCCTTTTGAAACAAACCAAGTTAGATGATAAAAAGATAATAAAAGACAATAATATAATCATATTTCAAAAATAAATTTTTAAATGAAGGGAGGCCTTTTGGAATATAAATAAAAACTATGGCTCATGACCCGCACAAATGCGGGCCCATGCCTTCTTGAAAACTGTAAAACATGAAATAAAAATTTGAGACATAAAAAGATGGATCACGGGGCCTCTTTCGGATCATCACTGATTTTTTAAAACTACTAGTAGTTGCCCTTTCATCTATCATGAAGGGCGACGAGTTATGAATGAAGTGGAGGTCCAGTTTTGTAAAGCCTCTCTTGGTGCAACCTTCTTAACCTCACTAAACTTTGGGAAATCTTCTGGTATAACATTGCATCCCTCAAACAAATTTCCTATCCCATCCCCAAGACCATCATCATTTGACATCTCATGCATGGGAAATAACTGGTATAGGAGAGACAAGGGCCTAGCAGATTCGTCTTTGACTTATCCTCAATCTTATCCTCCTCTGTTGGCTGGTATCCTAACCCATACTTAGATGCTTTTTTTGGGACCATAATGGGCTGAATGATTTCTTCCAAATTCTTACTCAAGACACTCAAAGTAGCCACGACTTTCTCTATCTTTTCTACTCCTTTTGTCTTTTTGGAATTTTGCGAATCCACCTTAGTAATAGTCTTGCTAGATACCCATTCGCCTGCTATTTCGGTCATGCTAACCGTGGCTTTCTTGTGATTAGAAAATGGATTACTGTTGACATTTGGTGTCGGCAACTAAAGCGTGATGACCTTTTGATCAATCAGATCTTGAATCTTATGCTTTAAGCTAACGCAATCCTCGGTGTTGTGCCCCGCCGCTCCTGAATGATAAGCACAGTTTTGATTGGCATAATAAAATCTAGAGTTGGGATTGATAAGCTTTGGCTAGATAGGCTATAAATGATCGGCATTCTTTAATCTCCCAAAGAGTTGGGTACAACTTTCAGCCAGCGGCGTAAAATTTTGGGGAGGTCTTTTTTTGAGGTTTGGACGTTGGGGGCTATACTGATTTTGATTAGTGGGGGCAGGTACTTGATGATAGTTTAAAGAATTTGGATGTTTATTTGGTTGTTTGGAAGAGTAGCTTGAACATAAGAGTGATAATTTGGCTGCGGAACTTGGTACTAGGGTAAAATATTTGGAAACGGAGCTTGGTATTGGGATTGAGCATAGAATACAGGTTGAAAACTTGATGATAGAGGTGAGGAAAGAATATTCGGCGGCTTGAATTTCTTCTTTAATTTATCCACAAAATTAGTAGAGACCGCAGTCACATCCTTTCTTTTCTTCTTTGAGAATGCAGAAGATTCAGATGATGTTGGGGTTTTGACAATCTTTCCCATTTGAATGCCTTCCTCTAGTGATTCCCCAATTTTTACCAAATCTGCAAAAGTTACCCTAATTGTGGATACCATTCTAGTGTAAAATTCTCCCTTCTGAGTATAATAGAAAATTGATACCATTTGTACATGGGAGGTTATACTTTGGCAGCTTCCTTTCTCTAACGGAAGGCATAGTCTCGAAAACACTCATTATTCTTCTGCTTGATTTGGTCTAATAAGTATCGATCAGGGACTATTTCAATGTTAAATGCAAACCTATTAAGGAAACCTTTAGCCAATGCCGTCTAACTAGTCCATCTTTTCAGTTCTTGAGATGTGTACTAAATCTAAGGCTTCGCCGCTTAAGCTCTGGTTGAACAGGCACATCAACAATGCCTCATTTTTTCCTACCCCTACCATTTGATCATAATACCTTCCCAGATAGGCCATTGGATTTCCAGTACCATCGAATACTTTAAATTTAGGGACCTTATATCCTTCTGGTAGATCTACTCAAGGGTGAACTCATAGATCATCGTAACCTATACCATCATTATCCCCTACCCCATGAGATTCCTTGATCTTCATAATCTCTTCATTTATAACCAGAAACTTTATTTTATGCTCGATCCTACACTCTTTTTCCTTATTCTCATAATGGTCTATCTCGGGATTAGGAAAGGAATTGTAGATTTTAGGAAATATGATGACATAGGGAAGATTTGGAAGGTAGCTTGATTTTAAGGATGAGAGGAGGTTGGTTGGTAGGTGGGGAGGACATTTTGGAAATTGAAAAAGTTTTATGGAATTTGAGAGTAGTTTAGTGGTATCTAAGAAGGATTTTACGGATTTGGAAATGAATTTTGTGGATTCGGAGATGGATTTGGTAGATTTGGGAGTGGATTTTGTAGATTTGGGAGTGAATTTGTGTGTTTAGGAGCAAATTTTGTGAATTTAGAAGTGAATTTTGTGGATTTGAAAGTGGTTTTGTGGGTTTGAAAATGGGTTTTAGGGATTTGAAAATGAATCTTGTGGATTTGTAAATGGATTTTATGGGGTTAGGGATGGATTATGCGGATGGTAAGCATCTGGGTTATTTTCTCGGTTGGTGTTTTGGACAAGTTGAGGAGTGAAAGTGAATGATATTTTATTTGGATTGTCCCTAAGAACAGGCGTACTTAAGGGAGGGATCTAGAGTAGAGTCTCGTGTCCTCCTGGAGCGGGAGCATTGACAGTGATAGCCAGGTTAGCCAAGTCTTGAGTACAATTTATCTCCTCCTGAAGCATTTCCAATTTACTCGCGAGTTCACCAATCATCTCGCTTTGTTCCATTATTACATTGTCCCTGATGGTTAATAAATTTTCTTCATCACTTCCAGTCATGTTTGAATGATGATTATGGGATGGGATCTTATGCGCTTTTGACCGAGTGAAGTAAGAATGTTCTGCCAGCTTATTTCAACATGGAGTAGTTTTCTATTATCTATAAAGTAAAATATCTCAATAGCAGATATGTTAGTTTCCATATGTGATAAGTAATGCAAGATACTTGACAAAAAATAACCATGTTGAGTTGTTTATGTCGTAGCCAAATTGATCCACATGAACATAGTGGATAAACTTACCTTTGATTCAAACAAACGCACATAAACATATAAGGCAATTATATCGCATAAAAATATTATAATAACGTGTATCCTAACTAGGGTAACCCTTTTGAGCCAAGGGTTTAGTCCTGACGAACTTTGAAGAAAATATATGCCCTTTTTAAAGCTAATCCATTATCCCCTAATTTTATAGATATACCTAAATAGCATAAATGCCTACAAAATTTGCACAAAAAGGTGTACAATCTATAGGGAAAGGGAAATAACATGAGAAAAAGAATGATGTCCCACGCAGTGGATAAGAAATACTAATTCCTGAATGCTTCTTCTATCGGCTTTCACCTTCTTATCTTTGTCCACTTCTTGTCATTGGCGACATCTGTTGATGATCAAGCGATTTTTGTATAGCTGTGCCTTAGATGCAACCGCCCAAATTGATCAATTTCTTGCTTGACTTGCTTCAATTCCTCCCTCAATTGGTGTCAAAGCAAGATTTTTCGACCCCCAAAGGATAATGGATTGGATTAAATAAATATATATTTCTTCAACACAAAATATGATCTGTCTGTAATTCACTCGGGGTGAATAGATGTAGGACAAGTTTTCTAATGGGCCCATGTCTAAAATAGGGTTTTGGTTTAGCTCTATCCTGGGTGTCTAGAGTGGGTTTGAACCAGGTTCCCAAGCAGACGACTTGGGTTTGAAAATACGAACAACCATCAGACGACTCACGTGCTAATAGAGAGTCGTATTTCCAACACTTTAATTGGAGTTGAACAACAAGGGCCGGGACATCCACGAAACCCCAAAATAATTTAATAAATCAATTCGGGATAATGATATGAGATGCAATAATTAAAATTCCACAAAATCGAACTATATAAACACATAAGTGATTAAACAGGTAATCAAACATTTGGTTAGAACCTAGTTAAATATACTCAGTAGAGTCGTCATTTATGTTTTTGCAGAAATTTTGAATTTTTAAGAGTCGCCACTTAATTTTGAAAAGGAATTAAGAAACCTTTATAAGATACTTTAAACGATCCAAAATAGAAAAATCATTTAAGTTTCAAAGATTTTGAGTAAGCAATTCTTATTAAGGTTTTAAGAAGGTTTTAGGCACCTAAAACGTCCGCTAACTTGCGGTTATCTGAACTGTTTGAAAATATCTTTTGACTAACTTCAATAAGATTAATTCATTGAAAAACGTGATTGGTTTTAAAAATATTTTGATGTTTATGCAAAACCAGTTTTTTAGCGACTTATTTAGGGGGCTTCAACTAAGTCTAAATGAATAAAATAGCAGATAACACATAAAAAGGGAGGGGGAATAAAGTAAGAGATTTAGACAGTTGGACCCAAACCAATGAACCCTGTCCTACTCTAATTGGGATTTCGACCCATTTCACCTGTCCTAATCTAGCTTTCAAGCGTTTGGCTCGATTCTTGCTCCACCTTTATTAAATATAACTTTGGCTTCATGGCCCGAATGAATGAATGAATAAATAAATAAATAAAATAAATAAATACAAAAATAAGTAAATAAATAAAATAATAAATGAGACTTTTGAGTTTCTTCGCCATTTCAAATATGGGACTTTAACCTCTTCTTCTTCTTTAACTCCTTGTATCTATATGCCATGAGACAGTCTTTTGGACTTAGATTGTAACACCCCAAATCTGGTACCTAGAACGCTACACGATGCTCATGACCCCGAAAAACCACAAGCTAACCCATGACTGATATTTGTACCTTTATACTGCATAATATACTAAGTAATGTGGAAACATGAACTAAAAGGCCATAAGGTTCATATAACTGAAGTAAAACATAACATCTAAAACGGGGTATGAAATACCCAAAACAACTGAAATAACTATCTGAACATAATAGTCTGAAAAGCTTCTAACTGACTGAACTGTCTGAGTAAGGAGTTGATGGGACATGTCCCCAACTAATAAACTAATTAATGAGATAATAGAGAAATAATCACGTCCTCAAAGAATGAGGACTTACTTCTAACTCTGACTGCTGATATCTGGAATCTACTGATGCTCTGGAACTCGTGTCTCTAAACCTATGGTATAAGACACCATAGCACAAATGTGTCAGTACTTAGAATATATTGGTATACATATGAGGTAAGCTGAATGCATGGGTTCATATGCATGAACAAATATAATAACAGACTGGCTATCATGAGCGTGAGAGTACACGCATGAGACATAAAAACTGACAGTGATATCATGATAACATAATTACTGAATCTGAATATTGATAACATGACATACTAATAACTGATATAACTGATGACTGAGTGACTGAATCTGACAGTCCTAAATCTGATGGAATTAGCTGAGTTTCGTACTGTGTCTGAGTTGACTGTATCTGATAGTTCTGAATTCTGAAGAACTATCTGAGTTCTTTTACTGAGACTGATACTGAGACTGTGGGAGGTAGTCATCTAACCGACATGCCCCAAATAATGCATAATAGCTAAATTGGAGTCCAATCTGTGCCCTGATTGAAAGGGTGTCAATACTGCGCCATTGGTAAGGACAACATGTGAGTGGCCCTAATATAACAGGTAACTCTAATGAGGGTGGTGGAAATCCTCATATAACAAGTTAAGCTACCTCATCTACCCTTATATAGCAGGCTATGATGTCTCAACCTATGCTGCTACATAGTTCTGGAACGCAAGGATTGCTTCTAAGAATCACACCCTCATATAACAGGTGAGTTCCCACCCTTGGGTTCGCTCGGTGCTAATTTCTACTCCCACCTGAATAGACACTGAACATGATTTTCTAAAATTGAATGTGGACTGAGTTACTGACTTTCATTGACTGACAGAATACTATTGATATCTAACAACTGACTTAGTTCATGAGATCATGGAGATTTCCTGACTCATAAAACTGTCTGAAGTCTAAGGATCATAGCTTGACTGAGAGTATCGTGAAAACATGACATGACTCTAGTCACACATCTAATATTTTGGGTACAAGTACCCCCAGGACTCGATAGAAGTAAACTGACAAAGCATGACCTACTTGAACACATCACTAAAAT
Source organism: Capsicum annuum (assembly GCF_002878395.1). Taxonomy (NCBI): domain Eukaryota; kingdom Viridiplantae; phylum Streptophyta; class Magnoliopsida; order Solanales; family Solanaceae; genus Capsicum; species Capsicum annuum. The sequence goes on along the minus strand of NW_025852252.1, from coordinate 2,824 downwards.
CATAATCCAAATACATTTATTGAAACATTTCATCAAACATGCGATCTACATAAACTTGTACATACATGGGGATTTAATGATATCATGCTAGTTGGGCATTTTTTTTCACCTAGGCATTTAATCAAACACATGGTAAGCATAGTATGTGTAAACAATATCATACAATAATTAAATATCATGATTCAATTCTAATTTCATCATTCAAGGGTGTAATCATAGATTTACATGAATCTACAATTATACTAATCAAATACACATAAAATTTATCCCCCAACATGGAATAGAATTCAATTACTCATTATCGACATGAACAAGAGAAGGCCAAATCATGAAATTCATAAAGGAAATCCATAAACTTAAACTTTGAAAAGAGATTTTTATACTTCATGGACGAAAGGAGTCCATGAATGAACACTATGCATACCTGGGTTGAGTTTTCTTGATGTTCTTGAACTTGAAGAATTGAAAATCCCTTAGTTCTTGAAGAAGATTGGATTTTTTTCTTGGAGATTAATGTTAGAGAGAAACCGTCATATTGGTTGTGAAGTAATAATGAACCAAATGGCTGAAATCGGATATAATTGAGTATATATATAGGTGGGTGGTAAATAACCAAAATACCCTTTTAAAAATGGCTTTAATTTACTGAATTAGGACCTACGACGGCTCTGCAATGGTCCATCACTAGGGCGACGGTCTGTAGTTTCGACCGTCGTACGTGGACCAAGAAAAGGGCTTACTACCTAAGTAGCGACGGCCTGGGCGACGGTCTGTCGCAAGTTCAACGATCCGTCAACCTTCCCATCGCACCTTATCTAGAAGGTGGCCTCACTATTTCCCTTACGATGATCTATTTCTAGTCCGATGGTCCGTCGGCCTCACCGTCGCACTTGGGCAGTTTTTACTGCCTTTTGTATTTTGGCGATAACTTTCTCCTCCGATGTCGAATTTTGATGAAATTGGTATCGTTGGAAATCTAATTCAATTTTCCACATGGAAAAAAGTAAAAAATTTTAAAATACCACATTTACAAAAATGGATTCATCTTTCAAATAAAGCTTCTAACATTCTTGAGATGATTTCAAGCAAGTAAAAGTACGGGGTGTTACAATATTTTCCCCCTGAGAACTTTCGTCCTTGAATGAGACTGAGTGAGGGGAAAGAATAACCAACGTACATACTGAACATGAATTCTGAAACATGATCTCATGACTGACATGACCGATAACTGAACATATCATACTGAACATGCATATCTGATGCATGTGTAGCTGATTCATGAATGCATGACTGGGTGTTCTGATGAACTAAGTTTCTCACAATGAGAATGCATGTCTGATGCATAATTATATAACTGAGCTGATACATAAATGCATGAATGAATATGCAATGGTATTTAATACCATGTTTGTGATGAACACTGAATATGAAATTGGGTAAGCTTAAGGAGAACTGTTACCTTGAGCTTGATCTGAGTCGGTAGAGAAGAGGTGAGGATACATGGTACGCATATCTTCTCCTATTTCCCAAGTATCTCCCTCGATAGAATGATTTCTCCAAAGAACTTTAACTAGAGGAACTTATTTGTTCCTCAGTCTACGAGTCTGATAGTCTAGGATTTTAATTAGAATCTCTTCATAAGAGAGGCTATTCTGAACATCGATGCTTTGATAGGGACTATAACTGCTGGGTCACCTATATATTTCTTTATCAAAGACACATGGAAAACTGGATGAATTGAGGCTAGATTTGAAGGTAATTCAAGCTCATAAGCTACTTTGCCAAAGCGACTGAGAATCTTGAAGGGACCGACATATAGGGGATTGAGTTTTCCTGTCTTATCGAATCTCTTCACTCCCTTAATGGGAGAAATATTTAGATAGACATAGTCACTGATCTCAAACTTGAGATCCTTTCTACGAATATTTTCATAAGACTTCTGTTGGCTTTGAGCAGCCCGAAGTCTTTCTCTGATAAACTGGACTTTCTCTAAGGCGTCGAATACCAAGTCAAGCTCTATAACTGAGGCCTCACTAACTTTGAACCAACCAATTAGAGATCTATATCTCTACCATAGAGAGCTTCGAATGGAGCCATGTGAATACTGGAAGGATAACTGTTGTTGTATGTAAACTCAATCAAAGGCAAGTGGTCATCCCAACTACCCTTGAAATCAATTGCACATGCCCTTAGCATATCTTCTAGAGTATGAATGGTTCGTTTTGCTTGACCATCTGTCTAAGGATGGAAGGCTATACTAAGATAAACTTGGGTACCAAGACCCTTTTAGAATGCTTTCCAAAAATGAGAGGTGAACTAGGTACCTCTATCTGAGATAATAGATAGCGGAACATCGTGCAATCTGACCAACTCTCTGATGTAGAGTTTGGCGTAATCCTCGGCTAAATATGAGGTATGGACTGGAATGAAATGGGATGATTTGGTCATTCTGTCTACGATAACCCAAACTAAATCATACTGATGCTAGTTCGAGACAAACCCGTCACAAAGTCCATGTTTACTTCTTCCCACTTCCAAGTAAGAATAATAAACTCCTGCATAGGACCACTAGGCTTCTGATGCTCTATCTTAACCTGCTGATATGTAGAGCACTTATCCATAAACTCTGCAATATCTCTCTTCATCCCACTCCACCAATAGTTCTCCCACAAGTTGCGGTACATCTTTATGGCCCCTGGATGAATAGAGTAGCGCGTACCATGTGCTTCTACAAGAATTCTTTACCTTAAGTCATCTACAGCTGGAACACACAGATGACCCTGACAACGTAGAACACCATCTCCCCCTTGGGAGAAAACCTCTA